>NC_072769.1:15808043-15921883 GCF_022539595.1 Amphiprion ocellaris | reverse complement strand
GCCGAGGACGTCACCAGCGATGTCCAGAGCGCTGAGCGTTATAACGTTTACACTGAGGGAGGGGTGCTGTTTGTCACCAGCAGAATCCTGGTGGTGGACTTCCTCGCTGACCGCATCCCTGCTCATCTTATATCAGGTCAGAAAATGAGAGCCATTTTTGTTTTCTTTCATATTCTTCATCATTAGCAGTTATTAGTCTCAATTATCTTGCAATATTTGCTGGTGTATTTGCATGTTATAGTAGCTGCATACATGCTTTATCGTCTCACTTTATTTTAAAACGGTACAAAACCAAAGAAGTTGTGTTAGTTTAACCATTTCAAATGCATGCAGTATTTACAGCCTTTTGATCCACCCCCCCTCTAGGTATCCTGGTGTATCGCGCCCGTAAAATAATTGAGTCATGCCAGGAGGCCTTCACCCTTCGTCTGTTCAGACAGAAGAACAAGACGGGCTTCATTAAGGCCTTCACTGACAAGGCCACAGCTTTCTCCTCAGGCTTCTGCCAAGTAGAGCGTGTGATGAGAAACCTCTTCGTCAAGAAGCTGTACTTGTGGCCCAGGTACGATGAGCTTATTCCATGGCAAACATTTCATTTAACACATTGTATTTTATTAATAAAATACCTTGTTGATAATCTATGAAGGAGGTGAATGTTCTTTCTTTAAAGTTCTGTTTGTTTCACTCCCATCCAGACTATCCGTCACTAACCTGGACCCCCTGTGGCATCAGCTAGGAGCAAAGACCAAGGCTCTGGTTCAGACCTGAAGGTGCTGAGGGTCCTCCTGCTCTACCTCACCCAGTACGACTGTGTCACCTTCTTCGATTTGCTCGAGTCCCTGCGCTCCAGCCAGAAGAACTTTGGCTCCAATTCAGGTAAACTAGATGTACTTAGTTGCTCTCAGTGCCTGATCGAGGGAAAATTCCTGCTTAATTTTTGTAATCTATTGATTGTTTCTGTGTTTGATTGCTTGTGTCTGTTGTGACTTTCAGGTTGGCTGTTCCTGGACTCCAGTACCTCCATGTTTGTGAACGCTAGGAGCAGAGTGTACCGCGTTCCTGAGAGCAAAAAGAAACTCAAAGTTGGAGCAGAAGCTGAGAAACAGAAGCCAACCTCTGCCTCAGGTAACTGACCAATGAGCAATCTATTCTGACAGTGTCTTCTTCAAAGTAGATATCCAAATGATTAAATGCTTGTGTGTGTATTCGTGTTGAAACGACTAAAGGCTCAGTCTATTGTGTGGGTTTCAGAGGTGAAGCGGGAGCTGGTGCTGGAGAAGAGCCCAAAGTGGAGGCTCTGACTGAGGTGCTGGAGGAGATCGAGAGAGGGAACAAGAGCTCTCAACATGAACCAGGTTAGAGCTCAGTGCTGTTAAACTACTATAGCAGTCTGTTGTGTCAACAGTGCATTTAAACCTATGAATTTACAAAAAAATGTACCATTGTTAGAGCATTTTGATCAGCCTGTTAGCTTTTCCAACTTCCTGGTGCACAGCATGGTCCCTTGAAATCCATTAAAAGTTCCAGCTTGGTGGAGACCAGAATAAAACATACGAGCACACAGGAGATTACAAGTGTTCAAATAGGAATGAATGGAGTTCTGATTGACTAGCATAGCATAGGTGTTGGTCAGTGATAGGAGACAACACAAGCTGAGTAAAGTTTGTTGAAAAATTCACCATAAAAGGGTCAATCCAGTTCTGTCATGTATATGCTTTTGATTCATTATTTATATCCCTGTTGTACATACATGTTGTCTAACCACTAACCACCTAACATGTCGCCCTCAGGTCGGGTTCTGATTTGTGCCAGTGATGACCGACTTGTGCTCAGCTGCAGCAGTGCATCAAACACGGCTCTGATTGGCTGCTCAACCGCCTGTACACGAGAACAATCGGCAAACGGGACTCTGCTGCAGTTGCTGCCTTGGAACTGGACTTAGAGAAAAGGGGAAAAGGCCGAGTCAAAAAAGTGTCCAAAGGGAAGGAACCCGCACAGAAAAAAAACACAAAGACCACAAGAACCAAAAGCAGACCGTCACTCACACTGACCCAGATGGTTGGGAAACAGGAGACAGGTGAAGCAGCAGTGATGGGCAGCAGCGGAGACGAGGACGAACTGATGGAGGAACATGAAGGAGAGGAAGAACAGCTTAAATTAGATTTGTCATCAGACGACTATTACGGCGTCCTAAAGGAACCTCTGACTGTGATCCATCCACTGAAAGGCTGCACCGACCCCCACAGCTTGACCGGGTGCTGCACGAGGTGGAGCCCAGCTTTGTGGTTCTGTACGATGCTGAACTGAGTTTTGTTCGCCAGCTGGAGATTTACAAAGCTAACCGCCCTGGAAAGACACTTAGGGTGTATTTCCTCATCTATGGAGGCTCAACAGAAGAACAGAAGTACCTGACAGCACTGTCTAAAGAAAAGAAAGCGTTTGAACATCTCATCAGGTTAGAACCATTTCTTTCCCCTCAAACCCCTTGGAACTAATATCTACTTAGTTAAGTGCTGGCTTCTCATTGGTGTTTATGTGTGTTTTTCTGTAGGGAAAAGGCTACTGTGGTCATTCCAGAGGAGAGGGAAGGACGAGAAGACACCAACCTAGATCTTGCTAGAAACTTAGAACCTGCAAATGCCACCACCAACACCCGCAAAGCAGGTATGTCGATTTTATTCAGTTTCTAAATGTCTATATGGGTCATTCCACCTCAACTTACCAATTTAATGAAAAGTTTACACCTGACCATCTTCAGTTTGACTGATATTTTGTTAAATGGTGAATATTGATTGAGTTTAACATGTGTACAAAAAAGATTGGCGCAAAAATGAATTCAAATTGAATTCAAAAACTAATGTTGCTTGTGACCACAGATTTTACACATGGTCAACTCAATCAATATTCATCACTTTAAAAAAAATAAGAAATCTGTCAAATTGAAGATGGTTGGGTGTGGGCCGTTCAATGAAAAACCCATATTTATTTTCTGCCTTTAGTTTTTGACTCATGTCTTGTGTTTTTATTTCCATTCCGTGTCCAATAACCAGGAGGCCAGGAGCAGTCCAGAGAGCCTTCACGAGTCATTGTGGACATGCGTGAGTTCCGCAGTGAGTTGCCTTCCTTGCTGCACCGCCGTGGGCTGGACATTGATCTCGTCACCCTAGAAGTTGGCGACTACATTTTAACCCAGACACTTGCGTTGAGCGTAAGAGCGTCAGTGACCTGATCGGCTCGTTGCAGAGCGGCCGCCTCTACACCCAGTGCCTCTCCATGACCCGCTACTACAGGAAAGCAGTGCTGCTCATCGAGTTCGACCCGGCTAAACCGTTTTCCCTCATGGCCCGGTCAGACTTCCGTCATGAGATATCGTCAAATGATGTTTCTTCAAAGCTTACTTTACTCACATTGCACTTCCCTCGCCTCCGTATACTCTGGTGCCCCTCCCCACACGCCACAGCCGAGCTCTTCCTGGAACTAAAAACAAGGCCAACCTGAACCCGATGCTTCAGCAGCTCAGGCGGTCACAGCTGAGTCAGACCTTGTGGCTGAATCAACAGACCTCTACAACCCCGGACCTTATGACTTCCTCTTGAAAATGCCGGGGGTCAATATGAAAAACTACAGGGCTCTTATTAAAAATGCAGACAGTTTGGCAGACCTAGCCGAACTCAGCCAGAACAAGCTGGCAGAAATACTTGGGAATGCTGAATACGCTAAGTTGCTGTATGAGTTTCTGCATAATGTCGCTGATGTTCCTGCTCCTGTTCAGAAGACCAAACAGACATGATGGACAGTAAATCAGATATTTTGACCGATGTATGTGAATAACTTTTCAGTGACATCAGGATCATTTTTTGTCATCCAAATGTGTGTTGTTTTAATATGCAGAATGAATTTAATATTGCAATATTTGTATTGGTATTTTGGAAACTACTTTGCAAATGTGTGCAATTGTATTATTTTTACTCAGAAACAAACCATATTTTTACATTGTGCAATCTATAAAATGTCAACTTCTTTTGAAATTCATAATAACGTGTTATTTCAAAGTACAGCTTTCCAGAACAAACACAGCTGTTTAATTAAATTCATGTTTGTAAAGCACTGATTCAGAACATAAATGACCTCAGGGCACCTCATATCGTGGGTCACCCAGCAACCCAACAAATCCAGTGATCTATTAGGAAAACTCCAGCAGAACCAGGCTCAGGGAGGTCGGTGGCATTTGCCTCGCCTGGTTAGGGTGATTGTAAAGAGGAGAGAGGAAGGGACAGCAGACAGACACAGATAATAAATGTAACACGAGAACAATAAACACTCCAGAGTTTGGTCGGATTTGTAACCACAGATCAGAGTAGTGCCACTCCAAAGAACAAAGATACCTGCAGACAAAACACAAACTAGAGCAGAAAGAACGCATGCACAGGGAGAACATGCAAACTCCATGCAGAAAGCTCCCGGGAAAGCCGGGACGCGAACCAGGGACCTTCTCGCTGCAAGGTGAAAGCGCTAACCACTACACCACTGTGCAGCCCCAGATAAGATGTAAGAACATAAAAATTAAAAAAATTGAAAAAAACTGAAAAAGAGCAAATGTGTGTTCTATTTGAACTTCTCTGCAGAAACATTTACCACTTGAGGGTTAACATAGATTTCCATGACCTTTTCCTCCATTGCTCTCATTGCACCAGGTTCAACAACCTCAAAATGAGATTAGAATAAAGCATTAATAAAAATGTGTTGAAGAGAAATTGGACTGCCACATGTTGCAATCAGTATCAATTAATCTTAAACAACACAGTTTAGTCATAATGGGTTTAAATGAGATCATTTTTGTCCCTAATAGCTTCAATTTCAATTTAGTCTATTTGAAAGGGGACAATACAATTTCATAAAACACATGATTACACATGGTTAAAAAAGCCAGAATTAGCCGGAAGGCTAGTTTTCATCTGTAGTCCCCTCGCCATAATGTGAAAAAGCAGTGAAATACATCTACAAGAGAAAAACATGAATAGACACTTGATAGGGCACTAATGTAACAAATAACATATACATAACAAATTGTTAAGAGAGCACAAGGCACACGATCAGTGTATTTATCTGGCAATTGTATATTCCGTTCTGAAACGGGTATTGATAAACAAAAAAGGAGTGGTTATTTGATCTTTGTTTTAAAATACAAAAATTAAAATACAAGGCGTTTTTTCCTTTTCATGATCAAAAAGGGATGTACGAAATTAGATTTTTATATTTAGAATAACAAAAAAATAAAATCAGTAAGAGACAGAAACGAAAAGAGGTAAGTTTTTTTCATTTTCTGAGACCGGAAGTGGTCATCAGCAAGTGTGGAGCCAAACGACGACAACAAGAGGCAGAGAGCAGTGATTGGACAGACCATAGATATGTCTAGAAGACAGCGCGCTAGCGTATCAAGTGTATGAGTATCTATGGTCGGCACGTCTGGTAGCATCTCTGGCTGCTGTTGACCTTGTTTTTGGAGTAAAACACGGTAAGAAGATAAATACTTCTAACCTGTAGCGTTGTTTTGTTGTACGTTAAGTCAGCGACTTGTGTAGAGTTGTGTTTTGTCGTGTTTGAGCAGTTGGTCCGGACTTGTTAGCTAGCTAAGCGGCTAAGTTAGCTAGCAGGCTAATTAACACAGGTGGCTAACTTACCGCTGAACACCTGTGTTAGTTGCTGCAGCAGCTGCCCTCATTATTAGAATGACCTTCTCAACCTGTATTTCTCTGCTGTGTATTTTAGCTTTTAAAAAAGTTATTTTACTTTAAGGTTAACTGAAACCCGTTCAGCTGCACTGAAGTTTAACATTCAGCTGGTTTGAATTAAACCACGCTTAACATTGCACAACATTACCTCTCTGAATCTCCATAATTTCATTAAATTCCTTCTCTCTTCCACTGCTCAAGTTCGATCTAGTATATAAAATGACATTAATAATGAATAAACTAACAACCAGCCATTGTATTTATTTATTATTGCATGTATTTGTAGTAAAAGATGAGTTTAAACATCCTACTTTTGGATCTAGAACTGCACAAGCCATTCATTTTCAGTCACCTGAGGAGTTAAACTCCCCTTTTTATGTGAGGTTGAAGCAGAAAGTCTGAGTTAACAAAGAAAGTTCTTTATAATTTGTGATACCTGTTATCTGTGACTGAGGCTTTAGTTTTTGTTGAGCTGATTTACACATAGAAACTTTGTTCAGGAAGATTTCTCAGTAGCTCAGAGGACAGGCTGCTTTTTACACAACCTTGTAAGAGAATGTCTGTCAATGCTTTCAGCAGAATTTAGCAACACAACACTTCCTAAACTGATATTTTGAGGCTGTGAGGTTGAACATTTGAGAGTATATCAGTGTGTTTGTTTGTGGTCTTTCTGTTTCTAGGTGGAAGCTGAATTAGTGAGGATGACTCCTGCTCCTGTCATCTCTAAGCTCCTCACACATCTTTACCTGCACATGAGGAAAATCACTCCTGTAGAATGCAGGTATGTTTGTCATTATTATAAAAAGATGTTGCCTGGTGACCTGTCAGAAACCCATCATACAGAGTCAGCCAAAATAATGTTTACACACATCAGGAAAAGAAAAACTTGCATAAATATTTCAATACCAAATTTATTCAGACATCACGAGATTAATAAAAGTTATCTTTGGCCTCTACAACTACAAGAGGTGCTCAAAGTGGAGGCCACTGGCTTCCAGACATTTCTGTTGTGTTGTAGACGTCACTTGTTGATGCTCCATTCATGAGGGTAATGCCATCTGTTGGGAAAACATTGTACAACAGGACACAGAGTTATCGTGATTTGATCAAATTTTGAAAGAGGTATTTATATGTATAGAAGTACTTATACAAATAAAATAAAGTTTTTCTTTTCCTGATGTGTGTACATTATTTTGGCTGACTCTGAACTTAATGAGAACAAAACTATCATTTAATTGCTGTTTTGAAAGCTTCTTTAGTGAAAACCAGCTGGTGTTTTGCTTTGAAACAAACTGCTGTTGAGGTCTGTGTTTTTAGGTTTAACCGCACAGTTTCTGAATGAACTGATAGGTTTTTTTCCTGATCAATGTGGACGTTATAATTGATAACATTTACTTATCATATAATCAGCATGACAATATAACAGTATAACATTCTGACCACCTGACTAATACTGTGTTGGTCCCTTTATGCTGCTAAAACTCCTCTGACCCAGTGGTTCATCAGAACCTCTAGGGATGTCCTGTGGATTCTGTGGATCCTGTGGGTTGCAGGGTGGGTCCTACCTAGACCAGGCTGATCCTGGACCATCCCACAGATGCTCAATCAGATCTGGATGTGGGGAGTGTGGAACCCAGGTGAACAGCTTAGCTCTGTCGTGTTCCTCGGACCACTCCTGAGCAGTTTTAATTTGTCCTGCTGAGGGAGGCAGCTGGCATCAAGGACTGCTGTTGCCATGGAGACTAGGGGGTTGTTTGTCCTGCAGTGTTTCGGTGGTGGTACATGTCAAACATCCACACGTTGCATTAGAACAAGATGATGGATGTTGTTCTCTTCAGCTGTCAGTGGTCAGAATGTTGTGGCTGATTGGTGGATCTGTCTGCCTTTACTCTGACATCCAGAGTTATACAAAAGTGTAGTATGTGTGCAGTGCAGAAGAGATTTACTTTATTGTATGCAGTTTTAGTGGTCCCATCAGAGAAAATCATACCATATACAGATTTTATTAATTCCAGGGCTGGTTCAGTAAGAGATTATAATAGATGAACTACATCAGATAATTCTTGGTCGGCGAGGTTTGGAATTTTGCAGCCTGAGAGATGGGTTGAGAGGTTTGCAGTTCTTGTTTTTAGCAAAATATGTTATAATAGAAGATCTTTATTGTCATTGTCCATGAAATTATCTGCAAACCAGTAAAGTGCATTCAGTCTGAGGGTATGTAAAAATAAATAAAGAAAAATGCTTCTAAAGCCAATAATGTAACAGAATATTTTGAGGGGAATATTATAAAAAGGAAAGAAAAGCTCCATTCTCACTCCTCTCAGGATAAAACTGTCATTAAAAGTTGACTTTAAATTTAGCTTCAACACGAGATAAAAACATTTACTTTCATTACCGATATTGTCAAGTTTTAATAAAGTTCATGCTACTTTTATAAAATGATGAAAGTGAATAAATAGTATTTCTGTGATCTGTGTTTGATTTCTGTCTTTTCTCCTGTCATCCAGATGTTCAGATGGAGATGATGCCACATCTGGTCCAGCTGATGGAAGGTCTTGAAGTTCTCTGACTGGCCTCGACTGAAGATGGTCGTCTCACTGGATTTAAGGTTCAGATGCTCAGTAACAAACTCCACCAATGAGCCAACAGGGAAGCTTTAGGTTTATTAAATGTTGCTATGAAGGTATTCGCTGTTTTTCTTTGTGAATGCAATGAGCTCCAACTGAAAGTTGAATTAGAACTTAGAAGTAAATCCTTCCATCTGAAAGGATTTAGTTGCATTAATAACCTCATAACATTCTAATTTTCATTCCAGTCTTGGTTGAAAATATAATCTCTGTATTGATTCAGGTAAAAACTGAACTTCACAGCATGTTGGAGCAAAACAACCAGATGAAAACTGTGATGGTGTTGGATTGTCAGACCGTAATGTTGCAGCTCAAAGCAGCTTTTCTAGCTCAGTTCATTCTGACATTCAGCTATGAATCAACACAGCAGATGGTGATCCATGCTGTGGAAGTCTCACATCTCCTGATTTAATGGAGCTGCTTTGCACTTTTTACACTGTTTATTCACCAACACTTTATTTAATAAAGGTCCCATCTAGTTTTTATGAGGAATGTGATGTTTTAATTTCTCTGTGAATAACTGCAGTCTAATGGAACAGCTGGAGTTGTAACATCTGTCCTGATATTGATCATGAAGTATTGATCAGAATACTTATGGTCAGCAGTCATCCCTGAAGTTTTACATTAAAATCTTTACTTGTGTTGTGAACTTTGGTAAGAAGCAGAAACTTTTGCGTTGCCATGGATACATGAGTGTTAAATTCTGTCCATGTTTCCATTTTGGGAAATTCAGTCCAGTTCCAGAATGTGGAGGAATTTAGTCTCACAATCACAGACAACAAATATTATCTGAAAGTGGGGTTATTGTTGTTTATCAGCACAATACAAAAAGATTAATGTTAGAAATATTCCAGTTAAGACTCTAGAATATCATGATTTATGTAAATTTACCTCAATAATATGAATGTTCAGGTTAAGATTGTGCAGTGATATTTATTATGTAAGTTTAGCTGATTAAAGTTTATTACTCTGCACTAAAATATTATTTAAATTGACACCATTATTATAATATTTAGGGTCAGACCCTACAGTATTGAGATTAAGAAATCAAATATTCTATAAAATGTAAATACACTGAACTCATTTGGATATATTTAAGTGAGACTCTACAATATTATTTGACACAAATCTATCTAAATCAAAATTTTAATAATTTTCATGCCAAACATTTACTGGACTGATTTAAATATTAAAATCACTCCTTTCTAATCCTCTGCTGTACGTTCAAACCTGAGGCCTTAAATAGAAACACACAAGTATCTGATGGAAGGAACTTCTGCAGAGTCCTGGTTCCAGAACATGATGATAGAATTATAGACAAACTTTAACAAAAGCTGCCTGAGAGTTTACAGGTTTTTATGTTAAATTTCTTCATTAATTTAATGAGAGTTATCAGCAAAAATCAAGTGTTCATTTGATGAACTTCATTTCCTAAAACATCCAGAATTGGAGCTCATATCTTTGGCTGCTGTAAAGTTTCTGCTCCTTCAAAGTTCACAACACAATGAATGAATTCCTAAAACACTCTCAATGCTGGAGAGCGTTTGTAATGCTGAAGCAGTGATCAGTTTTTCTGTTTCTTCTCTGGAGATGCACAATGAGGGACGTCTGCAGAGACTGAGAAAGAGTCTCACCACATCCTGACATGAGGAAAAAGACTTTATTGAAGACTACAATGAGAAAAACTATCAGACAGCAGACTGCTGCATTCAAGGTGAGCTCTGAACATTTGATCTGGAACAGGAATTCAATAACGGCAGCATGAGCTTCATTTCAGTCTGTAGCTGCTGAATTCATGGATGAATCATCTGGCACTAGAGAGGAAGACCATCAAACATCCACGTCAGCTGATGGAGGTCCGAGAGTCTCACCAAACAACCAACCTACAGAGTGAAGACCTCAAATCTGATTGGACGGCCTCCTATTCAGCCACATGTGTGAACAAATGCCTCTAAGTTGATTTGTTTTCTAAAATAAATCTAGTTTGAGTCCTAATCTATGCTTGTGTGTTTGCTTCTTTACACCGCTGTTAACAGTTTAGGCTGTTAGATTGTTCCAGATAAGACAAGTACAAGATACTTCAGAGCCGTTCTACCACGAGCCTGACAGGAAGAACTCCAACAGCTACTGAATGTTCCTGTGGTTCCCTCAAGGCTACAGGAGGAGCCCTACGAGGACGAGCCGGTCCACCTGATGGCGGCCAGTCGCTGCGGTTCAAAGCCAACACTGACTACGTGGACTTCTACTGGACCAACAAGTTCAGCGACTCCCCGACTCGTGGGTCTGAGGACGCCGCCGAGCCTCGGCCCAGCCGGCCTCCTGTCTGTGGGTGTTTGAGTGCTGAGAGGTTTGTGGATGCATGTGAACGTTCTGTGTTGAAACAGCAGCTTTTCACTCAGTAACGCCGGGAAAAACCAAGAGCTCCTTTATTTGTGACTTCCACTAAAAAAACTGAAGAAAATAAGTTTGCCAGGGTTCTGACTGATAACAGATTATTAAATAATGAAAATAATCGTTTAAATAATCCTTTTAGGTCTACATTTCCTTTACACTGACTTCTTGGTATATGTACAAGTATTTTGGGTGGAATATACCATTAAGCCTAATGTTCAAGGGTTTTTCTGGGAATATACCATTAAACCAACATTTTAGGTAAATGTTCCAGGATGTTGGGTAGAATATACCATCAGATAAACCTTTTAGGTCTACATTGGAAGATTTTAGAGTAGAATATTACTCCAAACCATCCTTTAGGTCTACATTTAAGGTGGAATACTCCTTTACACCAAGATTTTTTGGTCTAGGATTTTGGATGGAATACTCGGTGAAACCAACCTTTTAGGTCAACATTCAAAGATTTAAGGTGGAATATTCCTTTAAACCAACCTAAATTTCATGTTTTGATCATTATCAAGTGAGAAACCTCAATCCAGACTCCTCATAATGACGTTTGAGATTTATGCTGCTGTTATTTGTTTAGTCCAGACTAAATGACAGAAATCCACAACTGTAATTTTATTTCAGGACTCAGTTATTAAATGTCAGAACAATCCATGTGACTCTAAAAACTCAACAGCTTTACAAACTCTAAGATTAAACTTTCCACAAGGATCCAAAATAAGTTGGACTTCTACATGAGAGCTTTAATTATTCTTCATCTACTTCCTGAAAAGTTTGGTCAATAAAAAAGACAAAAACTAATATTTTCAGTTGAACTAAAGACAGACTTTGTGATTTTTCTGCTCACGTGTGTTGTTGTAAACTTACTCTTTCAAATAAATAGCCGCCTAACCCCCTGGAAACCAGCGTTTGTCCTGTTTTTGTGTTGCTCCTCGGCGACCCTAGACAGCCGGGTCGTAATGTTTTTTGAGCAACACACCATACTATGACGTTTTTACAATGAGGGTTCTACTATGGAACCAGTTTGACATGTTCAGGTGTTCTTTGTGTGAAAACTCAGAGATTTCAGGTATCAGAAGGTGGTTTTCAACTTTCTTTGTTAACTTTCTGCCTCAACTTTAAATTTCCTTCACTAAGCCAGCCCTCTGGACTTCCAGTAAGCTGTGTTCCTATTGGCTGTCCAGGTGGCTGCTTGGTGTTATCAGGAACACCTGAGCAGCTCAGTGTCTTCCTGCTTTATTTGGCTGCAGACAAACATTTCCTCTGCTTCTTTCACCACTGAACTGGGTTTGGCTCCATTGCTTTAGTTTGTTCTTTAGGCGTTGGCTTGCAGCTTCCAGCAGTAAAATCGTCTTTAATGTGTTTCTTGGTGTGTTTTAGGGCTTTGTACTGGATAGTTGTCTTGGTAAATGTGGTTCTTTAGCCACAGTTAGCACATGGTGCTAATGTGTGCAGTGATTAGTGGATTTGGTGCAGCTGAGTTGTGTCTTTATCTTGGCTGTAGTGAGTCTTTAGAGGTTTTTGGTCAGACACATTCTGTATTCTTGTTTGTGAACCATCGTTGGTTGTCCAGAAGGTAAGAGTTCCTGTCCTGATTCTCTGTTCTCAGAGGTTCTCTGGTAGGCTGCAGGAGACTTTAGCGTTTGGGTTGTGCTAGTTTGGTTTTTGTATGGTTTCATTTGGACGACTATCTTGAGGCCCCTCCATGTGCTTTAGTGAGGTTTTCTGGAACAGTTCTACAAAGCAACCTGCAGCAGAAGAGACTTTGAGAGTTTTTAGGAAGTTCTGGAGACCAGACTTTAGAGCAGCAGAAACATTTGTCAGCAGTTTGAGCAGGAGAAGGTGAGCTTCAGAGTAGAAATGAGACGGAAACCTTCTTGACCCGTGTGGTGAGGTCCTGTACCAAGAGTTTGAGCAGGTTGTGAAGAGTCTGTAGTTCTTTGGTCTGAAAGCACAAGAAGAGTCGACTCATTAAAGGAGAAAACAGGAGATATTGTTGGTTCTTCTGTCGCTCTGCAGTTTCCTTAGACTGAATATCAAGTTTATATTTTAAATGATTTCCCATGTGAGCCCAAGAAGACTTCAATAAACTCCCTCCATCCCCTGGACACAACAGATTTTATTACGATGTTAAATCTTTTTTTTAAAATATGTTTTTGAGTTTTAATCATAGTTTTAGCATAGTTTTTTCTCTTTGCTTGTTTAGTTTTGTCATCTGTGTGAAAGGTGCTAAACAAATAAAGCTGAATTGATAAACTGAATAATTGACTAACTCATGATTGTGACAACAGAAATATTTTCATTGTGATTTAAGAGTTTGTTTCATTTTTAAGGTTGGGGTTAAAATCTTGACAGAAAAAAAAAATTAAAGAAATAAACTACATTTAAAAAAAAGCAATTAAATCAAAGGAAAAAAACATTTAATACAATAAAACTTTTAAAAAGAAAATTAAATATCAAATACAATTAAATGATATTAAACAGACAAAATATTTAATTAGATAATTAAACAGAAGATACAAAACATGTAATTATGAAATTAAAGTTTATTAAACAAAATATTAAACATTAAAGATGAAATATTTTAGATAATTAAACATTAAAAAATACAATTAAACAAGAAGAATATTAAACATTTAAAAAATACAAAACATTTAATTTGATTATTAAACCTTTAAAAAGATGATACATTTAATTAAAAAAATAAATGTTTAATTAGAAAATTAAATCTTAAAGACAATAAAACTTTAAATAGGAATTAAACAGAAAATACAATGAAGCATTTAAAAAGAAAATTAAACATTAAAAGGTGGTAAAACATTTAAAAAGAAAAACCTTAAAGATTTAATCGAAAAATTAAACATTGGGAAAGAAAAGGAAATTTTTCAAACAAGCCGAATAAACATTTGAAAAAACAAACATTAAAAAGACAAAACATTTGGAAATCAAATCAGACATTAGAAAAGAATAAAAGGTGAGAAACAAGCAAAACTAAACATTTAAGAAGAATCAAACTAAAGACAAAACATTTGAAAAGACACCAGTTAGACTTCAGAAGATCAAATTAAACAGAAGAGACAAAACGATCAAAAAGAGCAAAAACAGATAAAGGTCTTCAAGTGTTTTCTAGTCTGAAATGAAAACATCAAGTTGTTTCTTCGAACATTTCCTCTTTCTATGTTCTTGGTCTGATTGTGGACAGATTTACTAAGAACTCATTTAAGAAAACTGCTTTCCAGATAAAGTCTACTAGTAGTTGAAGGCATTGATCAAACTAATGTTACCTTCTGATCTCCACAAACTTTACTGTTCAGTGAAGAGAATCAAAGTTTGTTCAGGATTTCTAAAGAACCCACAGGTGAAGGTCTGAGAAGAACTCAGATGGATGGTCTAAATGTGAAATCAAGACTCATGGTCACAAGTTTTAAGGCTTCTGTTAACCAGAAAGTTCAAACTAACAGAGAAGTACTGAGAAACTTTTAAGATTTCATTCCTCAGACTGTCTAAAGGTTCAAACTAACAGAGAACTACTCAAGAAGTTTTAGGTTTTCAGTCCTCAGACTGTCTGAAGGTTCAAACTAACAGAGAACTACTCAGGAACTTAGAAGATATCAGTCCTTGGACTGTCTGAAAGTTCAATCTAACAGAGAACTACTGTGGGACTTAGAAAATTTCAGCCCTCAGACTGTGTGAAAGCTCAGGTCCTGAGGACTCGGGAGGTGTGGAGGCTTTGGAAAGTCTTGGAACTGAGGGTTCAACCCTCCAGCACAAAGGCTGAAGTCCAACCTCCTGAGAAAAACGGTCGAGTCGAGACTCGAGTTAAAAAAAAACTCGAAAACGACAAAAAATAGATGATAAATGCGCAAAAAAAAGAAGAATTAGTATCTGAGCGAATAGCTCAGGGGGATAAGAAGAGGACTAGCAAGTGGAAGGTCGCAGGTTCAAGACCCGCCACTGGCCTTTTCTTTGTTTGTCTTTGTCAGGATTTTGATAAAACTTAAGAAGGGTCTGGTCTTGAACCAGCGACCTGCAGCTCCATAGGCAAATCCTTAACTCACTGAGCTACAGATCAGATACAAAGAAATGATTTCGTCGTCCCTTTGACATCGTAGTTCCTGAAGTGACCACATGGGTGGAGCCAAGGCGGAGTCTGGGTGGAGCCGGGGCGGAGAGTAGGCGGGGAGGTGGGTGGTGGCCTCCCCCCTCTACTCCCCCACCTCCCCCCACCGCCCACCACACCTTCCCCCGCCCCACGAGTTCTTCGAGTCTCCACGAGTTCTTCGAGTCTCGACAGGTTTTCCCGAGTTTCTGGAGTTTCCACCAGGTCGGAGGCAGAACAAGTTGTCATGAAGAGGTGTTGAAGTCAGTCAGGATGGACTGACTTTTTACAGCGACTAGAAGGAAGACGACTAGAAGAGCAGGTCTTTAACCACCATCCATAAAATCCATGGAGTCGCTCCAGAGAAATGAAGGGAGGTCAACTTTTATCAACCTCCATCCAGATGTTCAACTTGATATCTTTACTTTGAGATTTTTAGCACCACAAACCTTTAGTATCACACTTTATTATCATTTATTAGGACTTTAATGGAATCCACCAGCAGATTTAGTTTTTGTTGACAAACTTTATTCTTGTCGTCGTGGGACTGCAGTATTTAAAACTGTTCCTTCTATTTGACCTCATGTTTATTAGTTTTAGTGGAGAAAGTTATTTTAGTTGTCGATTAGTCTCTTAAAAACCAAATAATAAATTGGATTTAGTATTTTTTATGACAAAAAATATAAAAATAAAGTGTCTTGAGACAATTTGACCTGTAATTGGCATTATATAAATAAAATTGAATTAAAATTGTATGTATCTTGTAATGTTGGAGTAATTCAGCCATATATGTTGGAAAACACATTTTCTTTGTCCATTAATCTGTTGTTTTCTCCAGTAATTCATTTCTTGTTTTGGTTTATAAAATGTCAAACCCAAATATATTCAGTTTACTGTCATAAAAACCAAAAAGATTTACATTCATGATGCAGGAATCAGGCAGTTTTTCACTTTTTATCTTAGTTTAGTCAGAAAGATAGTTGATAATGTGTGAATTGTTGCAGCTTGTGAGCCGTAGAAGGTTTTAATCTTTGGGGCCGAGTGTCAAAAAACATTTAGAAACCAACATCAACAAAACACTCAACAAAGATTTGAACATCATTTGCATGACAATGTCAAATTAAAGGACATTTATTTCCAACGTAAATGTGTGATATTCATCCTCTGGAGCTTTCTCTTCATATCGTCTTCCACCTGGACTGGTTTGGTCGGGAGCATGTGCAACAAACATTTGAAAAACTGCACTTTAACATCAATGAATGATACTGAAGTTTAATCTCTACATAAATGAGACTGAGTCTGGATGTGCTGCTCTGTCATTAACTCCTAAGTTTAGGGAAAGTTCAAACAAAAGAGGACAGTTCAGATAAGACTTGAGAATGAGCTTATTTTGAACAAACATCTCAGACTTTCTGAGCTTCAGCACCTACAGCAAGATATTTTAACAAGCAACTCAAGAGATCCGAAGTTGGAGAGAGTTAGCTTTAGCTGAGCCAAAGAACATGTGGGACGCTAGCCTAGCAAACATTTCAGACTTTTCTCTGTAAATTCTGAGAAATAATTTCCTATTTAATGACAGAGCTACACATCTTAACTCAGTCTCATTAAAACAGACTCTAATTCAGTGTCATCCATCCATATTAAAGTGCAGTTACCCAAAATGTTTGTTGCATGAGCTCCAACAAAACCTGTCCAGGTAGAAGGCCAGGAAGTGGACGATTCCAAGCAGATTTATAGAAGGGGGAACCTGACTGTACTAAGTGTGGTCGAGTATAGAGGGGTGTTTTGTGGGTTTTAAGGCTGATAATGATTATTAGTGAAACATTTAGAGTATATTCATTTGGATATTCATTTGCAGTAAATGAAAGTATTTATAATCTTGGAGTTAAACTTACAAGAACACAAACTTTAACAGAAAACTTTGTTGATAAGGTTTTGTTTTGTTTACAGATGTTAAGTTAAAGGAGTTTTATTCGTGACGTATAACCAATCAAATCACTCCAGAAGACAGAGCGACCACAGGTAGATCAAAGTTCAGAGCCAAAGTAGCGCCTTTTTAAAATTGATTTATTACCGTAAATCGGTAAAAAACAAAATACTGATAATCAGTAAATCAGTCAGCCCAGAATTACTACAATTCTACAATGTATGTCTCCTTCCTTTGACTTGTTATTTGTACAATATACGATGTATTTGATGGCGTTTTTTCATACCAAAGGCTATACTATGATGTTTTCTAAGAGACATACGATGCTACTCTGGTTGTTCTGGCTCTGGGCCGCTTCACTCCTCCTCTGTTGTTTTCTGGATTGTACTCAGCTGCATGTCTTCGTCCACCCGGCCTCCGTTGACTCGTCCCGCCTGCCGTCTCTGGAGCTGAAGCTGGACTGGAACAGACAAAAGTACAGTCCAATCACGATGCCAGCTGCCTCTCAAAAGGCTCCTTCATCTGGTGGAACTTCTTCTGAGGGGAAGCTGAGCTGGCCTGGCAGAACTTTGGAGATGTGTTCCAGTGGTTGGTGGATGTGTGGGGAGATAGAGAGGAACCTTTGAATTGTTCAGAAAGGAAAACAGGGAACCCATTGGTAGTTTTAGTTTAGGGTGCTACTGAAGTGTGTTTTTGGGCTTGAAGAGGTGAACAGGAAGACATTTTTTTTTCATATTGATTATCTTTTAATTTGTTCCTGGTTGGAATGCCCATCAATGTCAACATGAAGTTCACTTTTAGTTCTGTTTATTTATTTTTATTTTACTATCACCCATTTGCTTTTAACCCTCTCACATGTTGTGTTGTTGTAAACTTACTCTTTCAAATAAATACTTGTCTAACCCTCTGGAAACCAGCGTTTGGACTGTTTTGGTGTTGCTCCTCACCCACTTCAGACAGCAGGGACAAAACAACGTTTTGTGGACCAAAGGCTATACTATGACATTTTTAGAGCGACATGCTATACTACGACGTTTTTTGGACGACATGCTATACTAGGACGTTTTTTGGACCAAAGGAAGAAAACCTTTCTGGAGTGTTTTTCACGGCCTCCGTTACATTATTTCATCATATGGCACATTTTCACGTTTGAAAAATGGCATTTTTTTTCGACATAGTATTGTAAGGTGTTTTTTTTGCGAAAAAATTCATGACTTTTTTTCAAAGAAAACCTTTCTGGAGTGTTTTTCACGGCCTCCTTTACATTATTTCATCATATGGCACGTTTTCAAAACATGTTTGAAAAATGGCATTTTTTTTCGACATAGTATAGTAAGGCGTTTTTTTTGCGCTAAAATTCATGATGAATTTTTTTTTCAAAGAAAACCTTTCTGGAGTGTTTTTCACACCCTCCGTTACATTATTTCATCATATGGCACATTTTTACAACATCTTTGAAATATGGCATTTTTTTTCGACATAGTATAGTAAGGCGTTTTTTTTGCGCTAAAATTCATGATGAATTTTTTTTTCAAAGAAAACCTTTCTGGAGTGTTTTTCACACCCTCCGTTACATTATTTCATCATATGGCACATTTTTACAACATCTTTGAAATATGGCATTTTTTTTCGACATAGTATAGTAAGGCGTTTTTTTGCGCCAAAATTCATGATGACTTTTTTTTCAAAGAAAACCTTTCTGGAGTGTTTTTCACGGCCTCCTTTACATTATTTCATCATATGGCACATTTTCAAAACATGTTTGAAAAATGGCATTTTTTTTCGACATAGTATAGTCAGGCGTTTTTTTTGCGCCAAAATTCATGATGATTGTTTTTTTAAAGGAAAACTTTCTGGAGTGTTTTTCACGGCCTCCTTTACATTATTTCATCATATGGCACATTTTTACAACATCTCTGAAAAATGGCATTTTTTTTCGACATAGTATAGTAAGGCGTTTTTTTTGCGCCAAAATTCATGATGATTTTTTTTTCAAAGGAAACCTTTCTGGAGTGTTTTTCACGGCCTCCTTTACATTATTTCATCATATGGCACGTTTTCAAAACCTGTTTGAAAAATGGCATTTTTTTTCGACAGTATAGTAAGGCGTTTTTTTTGCGCCAAAATTCATAATGATTTTTTTTTCAAAGAAAACCTTTCTGGAGTGTTTTTCACGCCCTCCGTTACATTATTTCATCATATGGCACATTTTTACAACATCTTTGAAATATGGCATTTTTTTTCGACATAGTATTGTAAGGCGTTTTTTTTGCGCCAAAATTCATGATGATTTTTTTTCAAAGAAAACCTTTCTGGAGTGTTTTTCACGGCCTCCTTTACATTATTTCATCATATGGCACGTTTTTACAACATGTTGAAAAATGGCATTTTTTTTCGACATAGTATAGTAAGGCGTTTTTTTTTGCGCCAAAATTCATGATGATTTTTTTTTCAAAGAAAACCTTTCTGGAGTGTTTTTCACGGCCTCCTTTACATTATTTCATCATATGGCACGTTTTTACAACATCTTTGAAATATGGCATTTTTTTTCGACATAGTATAGTAAGGCGTTTTTTTTGCGCCAAAATTCATGATGATTTTTTTTTCAAAGAAAACCTTTCTGGAGTGTTTTTCACGGCCTCCTTTACATTATTTCATCATATGGCACGTTTTCAAAACATGTTTGAAATATGGCATTTTTTTTCGACATAGTATAGTAAGGCGTTTTTTTTGCGCCAAAATTCAAGATGAATTTTTTTTTCAAAGAAAACCTTTCTGGAGTGTTTTTCACGTCCTCCGTTACATTATTTCATCATATGGCACGTTTTTACAACATCTTTGAAATATGGCATTTTTTTTCGACATAGTATAGTAAGGCGTTTTTTTTGCGCCAAAATTCATGATGATTTTTTTTTCAAAGGAAACCTTTCTGGAGTGTTTTTCACGGCCTCCTTTACATTATTTCATCATATGGCACGTTTTCAAAACATGTTTGAAATATGGCATGTTTTTTCGACATAGTATAGTAAGGCGTTTTTTTTGCGCCAAAATTCAAGATGAATTTTTTTTTCAAAGAAAACCTTTCTGGAGTGTTTTTCACGTCCTCCGTTACATTATTTCATCATATGGCACATTTTTACAACATCTTTGAAATATGGCATTTTTTTTCGACATAGTATAGTAAGGCGTTTTTTTTGCGCCAAAATTCATGATGATTTTTTTTTCAAAGGAAACCTTTCTGGAGTGTTTTTCACAGCCTCCTTTACATTATTTCATCATATGGCACATTTTCAAAACATCTTTGAAATATGGCATTTTTTTTCGACATAGTATAGTAAGGCGTTTTTTTTGCCCCAAAATTCATGATGACTTTTTTTTCAAAGAAAACCTTTCTGGAGTGTTTTTCACGGCCTCCTTTACATTATTTCATCATATGGCACGTTTTTACAACATCTCTGAAAAATGGCATGTTTTTTCGACATAGTATAGTAAGGCGTTTTTTTTGCGCCAAAATTCATGATGATTTTTTTTTTTAAAGAAAACCTTTCTGGAGTGTTTTTCACGCCCTCCGTTACATTATTTCATCATATGGCACATTTTTACAACATCTTTGAAATATGGCATTTTTTTTCGACATAGTATAGTAAGGCGTTTTTTTTGCGCCAAAATTCATGATGACTTTTTTTTCAAAGAAAACCTTTCTGGAGTGTTTTTCACGGCCTCCTTTACATTATTTCATCATATGGCACATTTTCAAAACATGTTTGAAAAATCGCATTTTTTTTCGACATAGTATAGTCAGGCGTTTTTTTTGCGCCAAAATTCATGATGACTTTTTTTTCAAAGAAAACCTTTCTGGAGTGTTTTTCACGGCCTCCTTTACATTATTTCATCACATGGCACGTTTTTACAACATCTCTGAAAAATGGCATGTTTTTTCGACATAGTATAGTAAGGCGTTTTTTTTGCGCCAAAATTCATGATGATTTTTTTTTCAAAGGAAACCTTTCTGGAGTGTTTTTCACGGCCTCCTTTACATTATTTCATCATATGGCACGTTTTTACATGTTGAAAAATGGCATTTTTTTTCGACATAGTATAGTCAGGCGTTTTTTTTTTGCGCCAAAATTCATGATGATTTTTTTTTCAAAGGAAACCTTTCTGGAGTGTTTTTCACGGCCTCCTTTACATTATTTCATCATATGGCACGTTTTCAAAACATGTTTGAAAAATGGCATTTTTTTTCGACAGTATAGTAAGGCGTTTTTTTTGCGCCAAAATTCATGATGATTGTTTTTTCAAAGGAAAACTTTCTGGAGTGTTTTTCACGGCCTCCTTTACATTATTTCATCATATGGCACGTTTTCAAAACATGTTTGAAAAATGGCATTTTTTTTCGACATAGTATAGTAAGGCGTTTTTTTTGCGCCAAAATTCATGATGATTGTTTTTTCAAAGGAAAACTTTCTGGAGTGTTTTTCACGTCCTCCGTTACATTATTTCATCATATGGCACATTTTTACAACATCTTTGAAATATGGCATTTTTTTTCGACATAGTATAGTAAGGCGTTTTTTTTGCGCCAAAATTCATGATGACTTTTTTTTCAAAGAAAACCTTTCTGGAGTGTTTTTCACGGCCTCCTTTACATTATTTCATCACATGGCACGTTTTTACAACATCTCTGAAAAATGGCATGTTTTTTCGACATAGTATAATAAGGCGTTTTTTTTGCGCCAAAATTCATGATGATTTTTTTTTTCAAAGGAAACCTTTCTGGAGTGTTTTTCACGGCCTCCTTTACATTATTTCATCATATGGCACGTTTTTACATGTTGAAAAATGGCATTTTTTTTCGACATAGTATAGTCAGGCGTTTTTTTTTTGCGCCAAAATTCATGATGATTTTTTTTTCAAAGGAAACCTTTCTGGAGTGTTTTTCACGGCCTCCTTTACATTATTTCATCATATGGCACGTTTTCAAAACATGTTTGAAAAATGGCATTTTTTTTCGACATAGTATAGTAAGGCGTTTTTTTTTTTTTGCGCCAAAATTCATGATGATTTTTTTTTCAAAGGAAACCTTTCTGGAGTGTTTTTCACGGCCTCCTTTACATTATTTCATCATATGGCACGTTTTCAAAACATGTTTGAAAAATGGCATTTTTTTTCGACAGTATAGTAAGGCGTTTTTTTTGCGCCAAAATTCATGATGATTGTTTTTTCAAAGGAAAACTTTCTGGAGTGTTTTTCACGGCCTCCTTTACATTATTTCATCATATGGCACGTTTTCAAAACATGTTTGAAAAATGGCATTTTTTTTCGACATAGTATAGTAAGGCGTTTTTTTTGCGCCAAAATTCATGATGATTGTTTTTTCAAAGGAAAACTTTCTGGAGTGTTTTTCACGTCCTCCGTTACATTATTTCATCATATGGCACATTTTTACAACATCTTTGAAATATGGCATTTTTTTTCGACATAGTATAGTAAGGCGTTTTTTTTGCGCCAAAATTCATGATGACTTTTTTTTCAAAGAAAACCTTTCTGGAGTGTTTTTCACGGCCTCCTTTACATTATTTCATCACATGGCACGTTTTTACAACATCTCTGAAAAATGGCATGTTTTTTCGACATAGTATAATAAGGCGTTTTTTTTGCGCCAAAATTCATGATGATTTTTTTTTTCAAAGGAAACCTTTCTGGAGTGTTTTTCACGGCCTCCTTTACATTATTTCATCATATGGCACGTTTTTACATGTTGAAAAATGGCATTTTTTTTCGACATAGTATAGTCAGGCGTTTTTTTTTTGCGCCAAAATTCATGATGATTTTTTTTTCAAAGGAAACCTTTCTGGAGTGTTTTTCACGGCCTCCTTTACATTATTTCATCATATGGCACGTTTTCAAAACATGTTTGAAAAATGGCATTTTTTTTCGACAGTATAGTAAGGCGTTTTTTTTGCGCCAAAATTCATGATGATTGTTTTTTCAAAGGAAAACTTTCTGGAGTGTTTTTCACGGCCTCCTTTACATTATTTCATCATATGGCACGTTTTCAAAACATGTTTGAAAAATGGCATTTTTTTTCGACATAGTATAGTAAGGCGTTTTTTTTGCGCCAAAATTCATGATGATTGTTTTTTCAAAGGAAAACTTTCTGGAGTGTTTTTCACGTCCTCCGTTACATTATTTCATCATATGGCACATTTTTACAACATCTTTGAAATATGGCATTTTTTTTCGACATAGTATAGTAAGGCGTTTTTTTTGCGCCAAAATTCATGATGACTTTTTTTTCAAAGAAAACCTTTCTGGAGTGTTTTTCACGGCCTCCTTTACATTATTTCATCATATGGCACATTTTCAAAACATGTTTGAAAAATGGCATTTTTTTTCGACATAGTATAGTAAGGCGTTTTTTTTGCGCCAAAATTCATGATGATTTTTTTTTCAAAGGAAACCTTTCTGGAGTGTTTTTCACGGCCTCCTTTACATTATTTCATCATATGGCACGTTTTCAAAACATGTTTGAAAAATGGCATTTTTTTTCGACATAGTATAGTAAGGCGTTTTTTTTGCGCTAAAATTCATGATGAATTTTTTTTTCAAAGAAAACCTTTCTGGAGTGTTTTTCACACCCTCCGTTACATTATTTCATCATATGGCACATTTTTACAACATCTTTGAAATATGGCATTTTTTTTCGACATAGTATAGTAAGGCGTTTTTTTTGCGCTAAAATTCATGATGACTTTTTTTTCAAAGAAAACCTTTCTGGAGTGTTTTTCACGGCCTCCTTTACATTATTTCATCATATGGCACATTTTCAAAACATGTTTGAAAAATGGCATTTTTTTTCGACATAGTATAGTCAGGCGTTTTTTTTGCGCCAAATTTCATGATGATTGTTTTTTTAAAGGAAAACTTTCTGGAGTCTTTTTCACGGCCTCCTTTACATTATTTCATCATATGGCACATTTTTACAACATCTCTGAAAAATGGCATTTTTTTTCGACATAGTAAGGCGTTTTTTTTGCGCCAAAATTCATGATGATTTTTTTTTCAAAGGAAACCTTTCTGGAGTGTTTTTCACGGCCTCCTTTACATTATTTCATCATATGGCACGTTTTCAAAACCTGTTTGAAAAATGGCATTTTTTTTCGACATAGTATAGTAAGGCGTTTTTTTTGCGCCAAAATTCATGATGATTTTTTTTTCAAAGAAAACCTTTCTGGAGTGTTTTTCACGCCCTCCGTTACATTATTTCATCATATGGCACATTTTTACAACATCTTTGAAATATGGCATTTTTTTTTCGACATAGTATAGTAAGGCGTTTTTTTTGCGCCAAAATTCATGATGATTTTTTTTTCAAAGAAAACCTTTCTGGAGTGTTTTTCACGGCCTCCTTTACATTATTTCATCATATGGCACGTTTTTACAACATCTCTGAAAAATGGCATGTTTTTTCGACAGTATAGTCAGGCGTTTTTTTTGCGCCAAAATTCATGATGATTTTTTTTTCAAAGGAAACCTTTCTGGAGTGTTTTTCACGGCCTCCTTTACATTATTTCATCATATGGCACGTTTTCAAAACCTGTTTGAAAAATGGCATTTTTTTTCGACATAGTATAGTAAGGCGTTTTTTTTGCGCCAAAATTCCTGATGATTTTTTTTTCAAAGAAAACCTTTCTGGAGTGTTTTTCACGCCCTCCGTTACATTATTTCATCATATGGCACATTTTTACAACATCTTTGAAAAATGGCATGTTTTTTCGACATAGTATAGTAAGGCGTTTTTTTTGCGCCAAAATTCATGATGATTTTTTTTTCAAAGGAAACCTTTCTGGAGTGTTTTTCACGGCCTCCTTTACATTATTTCATCATATGGCACGTTTTCAAAACCTGTTTGAAAAATGGCATGTTTTTTCGACAGTATAGTCAGGCGTTTTTTTTGCGCCAAAATTCATGATGAATTTTTTTTCAAAGGAAACCTTTCTGGAGTGTTTTTCACGGCCTCCTTTACATTATTTCATCATATGGCACGTTTTCAAAACATGTTTGAAAAATGGCATTTTTTTTCGACATAGTATAGTAAGGCGTTTTTTTTGCGCCAAAATTCATGATGATTTTTTTTTCAAAGAAAACCTTTCTGGAGTGTTTTTCACGCCCTCCGTTACATTATTTCATCATATGGCACATTTTTACAACATCTTTGAAAAATGGCATGTTTTTTCGACATAGTATAGTAAGGCGTTTTTTTTGCGCCAAAATTCATGATGATTTTTTTTTCAAAGGAAACCTTTCTGGAGTGTTTTTCACGGCCTCCTTTACATTATTTCATCATATGGCACGTTTTCAAAACCTGTTTGAAAAATGGCATTTTTTTTCGACATAGTATAGTAAGGCGTTTTTTTTGCGCCAAAATTCCTGATGATTTTTTTTTCAAAGAAAACCTTTCTGGAGTGTTTTTCACGCCCTCCGTTACATTATTTCATCATATGGCACATTTTTACAACATCTTTGAAAAATGGCATGTTTTTTCGACATAGTATAGTAAGGCGTTTTTTTTGCGCCAAAATTCATGATGATTTTTTTTTCAAAGGAAACCTTTCTGGAGTGTTTTTCACGGCCTCCTTTACATTATTTCATCATATGGCACGTTTTCAAAACATGTTTGAAAAATGGCATTTTTTTTCGACATAGTATAGTAAGGCGTTTTTTTTGCGCCAAAATTCATGATGACTTTTTTTTCCAAGAAAACCTTTCTGGAGTGTTTTTCACGGCCTCCTTTACATTATTTCATCATATGGCACGTTTTTACAACATCTCTGAAAAATGGCATTTTTTCCGACATAGTATTGTAAGGCGTTTTTTTTGCGCCAAAATTCATGATGAATTTTTTTTTCAAAGAAAACCTTTCTGGAGTGTTTTTCACGCCCTCCGGACGACATACTATACTATGACATTTTTTGGGCGACATGCTATACTATGATGTTTTTAGATCGACATGCTATACGATGAGGTTTCAAGAGCGACATGCTATACGATGACGTTTTTTGGACGACATGCTATACAGTGACGTTTTTTGAGCCACATGCTATACTATGACGTTTTTTGGACCAAAGGCTATACTATGACGTTTTTGGATCGACATGCTATAGTATGACGTTTTTAGAGCAACATGCTATACTATGACATTTTTAGAGCAACATGCTATACTATGACGTTTTTAGAGCGACATGCTATACTATGACGTTTCAAGAGCAACATGCTATACGATGACGTTTTTTGGACGACATGTTATACAATGACGTTTTTAGAGCGACATGCTATACGTTGACGTTTTTTGGACGACATGCTATACAATGACGTTTGTTGAGCGACATGCTATACTATGACATTTTTAGAGCGGCATGCTACACTATGACGTTTTTTGAGCCACATGCTATACTATGACATTTTTTGGGTGACATGCTATACTATGACCTTTTTTGGGCGACATGCTATGCTATGACGTTTTTTTGGACCAAAGGCCATACTATGACGTTTTTAGAGCGACATGCTATACTGTGACGTTTGTTGGGCGACACTCTATACTATAGGCCTTTTAAATTGACATATTACTATGATGTTTTGTTAATTTAGTTTTTTTGTTTTTTAGCAACATATAGGAATTGGAACAGTTTTAAAAATTACTATACTTTTACTTGTGCAATGAAATATTATTCTAGTGCATTGTTTAGACGACATACTCAGATTTTTTCTTGGAAAAACATACTATTTTGACAATATACTGCACGATGACATTTTTTGAACCACATATCATACAAGACAATTTTAGGCAACATACTTTCATTTTGCACTTTTTGAACCACATAATAATCAGTTGTTTTTTTTTTGCCAATATGCTATACTATGAACTACAGGCCATACTATGCTATTCTTGAAAAGTATACTATACTTTGACATTTTCTGAACTACATCCTATACTATGGCGTTACACACAGAGTGCTTTGGTTACATGTTGATTTATAATCTAGATTTTTTTCTGTTTTTGTTTTTTGACAGGATTACCACAGACCTGTCCGTGAACACCGTTGACACCCATCTGAGGGAGATGCTGCCTAAGATCTCAAGGCTGCTTGGTCGTGGTCTTTCTGGTCCTGCTCCAGAACGCCTTCATCAACTACGTCTTCTTTTGAAGACGCCCTCAGATGCTGCAATCTCTGACCATAAGGATGAATTGCTACTTTCACTCTGTAACGAGACCGCGGTTATTTTAAAGACCCAGCTCCTGGCGGCTTTGAGTGAAAGTTTAACACCCATCAAAACGGAACTACAGACAGTTAAATCTGAGCTGTCGGTCAGTATTTCAAACATCAAGTCCGACCCGGCTGCCCTAAAGCACGCTGTGGATGAAATGGAAATTTCACTCTCCACATCACCGACGACATCGTCACACTCCAAAGCAGAGCACCTGTCTGCTGAACTTTTAAAAGTGGACTATAAATGTGAAGAATCTGAGCAGTAGCGGACTGTGAGCAGCGGAACAGATGTGATTAGAAAGAAGTCATTTTCTTTTTTCTTTTCTTTCTGGTTGACTTGATGCTGTCAGATGCAGATGTTGGAGCTGATTCTGATCTTTCAGGATAAAAAATCTGCTTTTCCTTCAGACTTTTCAGGAAATGATTCTCTCAGGTTTTCTCTGCTATTTATATTTTTATTATCTGTGATTATTTCATTATTTCTTTATTGTAAAAATAAAGTTTGAGGCATAAAGACTCATTTAGTTATTTTACTCCTGAAATCTTTGATGTAGCAGAACTAAACTTCCATTTTCCTTCTTGTACTTCTGATACTAGAACTAAACGTATCTTCAACATGGATCATCTGATTTTAATGAATCAGCAGCAACATCACAAGAACAAATAAGACAATTTTCAACAATTGAATGAAACTGATGTCATTTAAAACTATCAGAGTCTGTTTTAGTGTCAAATTAAAGCTGATTACTGACAACTAGAACATTAACGTTAATGTTTTAATCACATTTAAGTTTCCTGAACGTTACATTAATGTCAACCAGCCAGAGTTTTATGAACTTAATGAACCACATTACAGGAACACAACACACTTCAGCTGTTTACATAAAACTCAACACATTTGCTTGATGCTACGTTAGCTTTAATCAGGCTAAGACTGAGCGGCTAGCTCAGTTAGCATCGCTAACATTAAAGCTAATATTTACTATGCTAACTTTCTTCTCTGGTCAACACACACTGAAACAAACTCCACCAACATCTGGAGTGCATGGCACACATTACATCTGACACTAAAGCTGCATATAAAGTGCATTAAAAGCGGCACCGATACGAAAATAAACATTTACTTACCGAACTATCAGAGTCCTTTCAGTGTCTGCTGGTAGAATCAGCCAAAGGTAGAAAACTGGTTAAAACAAGCCAGCGGCCAGGAAAACTGTCTGTGGAAAATGTTGTGCTGCTCCACCGATAAATAAACCAACAGTTATTATATCAGAATTAATCCAAACGAGGAGAACAGAGTCTCTGCTGCCTCCTCCATAGGACCTGTCAATCATTCCAGACCGGACTGTCAATCAAGTAGTCCCGCCCCCTGGCTTCGCAAAATTTTAACGCTCTATAAAAAAATCAATATTGATTTATTTTAAGATCGGCCACCTGATCTCTCATTTTGACCATGAAAACTAACGAAAAATAATGTCTGTACAGTCTATGCACCGTACTCTGTTTGGCTCTACACTTCCTGATGACCACTTCCGGTCTCAGAAAATGAAAAAACGGACCTTTTTTCCTTTCTGTCTCTTACTGATTTTACTTTCTTGTTATTCTAAATATAAAACGAAAATCAAAGCATTTAAAAAATCGTATATACCTTTTTGATCATGAAAAGGAAAAACGCCTTGTATTTCAATTTTAATTTTTGTATTTTAAAACGAAAATCAAATAACCACTCATTTTTTTGTTTTTCAATACCCGTTTCAGAACGGAAAATCCAATTACCAGATCCGTACACGGACCGTGGTGGATGTCTGGTGTGTGTGTGGGCTGTGTGTCTGAATGTTTTTGTTAAAAAAAAAAAAAAAGTGGGACTGAAACGAGTCAGAGCTCGTATCTGTGCAGGCTGCAGCCGAAAACTACAGTTGTATTTGTCTGCTGAAAAACTACAACTCCCGGAAACAATGTCACTTCCTGTTGATTGGGACGGGAGCCTCTCGGGTATAGACACATAAGAATCATGTGACAGGTCATGGCCACAACGTGATCGTCCTCCAAATACCGGTGGTCTGGTTTATAAAGAGTTTTGTTGTGTGCGCTTTATTGTGTATTTTTACAAACCCCTCACTGCAACGAAAAAGCACCCTGAGACCTGGTGAATGTGTGAAATATTAGTGTAACTCCCCAGATTTTATATGCAAAAAGAATTATCGATCTATCTTATCTGGTTTAAAATCTACAGCCAATCAAAAATCAATATGCAAAATGTACTGCCGGCGCTACGCTGGGTTCTAAAGGGTTAATAATGACAGTAACTTTTAGTCGTAGAACTAAGGGACAGAAAGTCTTAAACATTCACTGGTACATAAGTATCTGTAAACTAAATCCTCTGGTTTCCTTCAGTCACAGAAGTGCCATCAGTTCAGAGGGAATGGAAAGTTTTTGTGAAAACAAAAAAAAAAAAAAAACAACTTCCCACTGTGACAAACTGATAGTTACATGACCTTTTACCTAAATATACAATTGCAGCTCAATGTACATCTTTACATTTGGTCTCGTTCATTCTTCACTGATCCAGTTCATCTGTCTGCAGGTATTTGGAACAATCAGAGATCTTCTTCACCTGTGTGGCGCTCAGGCTCTCAGAACACATGGGACACACCGCTTCTGTTTCCAGCAGCCTGAAAGAAAGTTCAGTGAACCTCTGTGAATATGATGAACGTTTGGCAGAAAATACACATTCACTTACTGGTGTAGAGTTAGATGGCAAGATCGCTGCCACTTATATTTGCTAAGTATGAGACTGCTAGTGTAACTTAGCATAAAGGCAGCTAGCCTGTCCACAGACAAGAACCCGGCTACCACCTCTACATGAACACTTCATATATCGAGTTTAATCTGCAATCCAACATGTATAAATGATCATTTGAGGCTGGGTTAAAAGACGGACTTCTTTCTTGGCAGGATGCAGCGTCTTTGGTAGGTATCAATCTATCACTATTATGATCAGTCAGTGCTCATAGCCCAACACACGATCACTTCAGGTATGTGCCAAAATGTGCCAACAACTAACAGAAAACACTAATACGATCACACGTAATGCATATATGCACTTTGACTGCAAGTAAAACACAAGATGTTTCACTGTCTGCGCAGACAACACTATCTGTTTCATTCTAAGTGTATTTTGTGACCTATAAACACATTTTCATATTTCAAATCACTGGACTTTCCCTTTAAGCTCCTCCCTAACAAAACTTTTCAAAGTGGAAAAATATTGCACTGCCATATTTATAATGCCCTGAGTTTTACTGTAAGAATCCTCAGCATGTAGCCGCTATAGTAAATCTTCTTGTTGCAGTACCTGCAGTATTGCACTAATTTAGAAACTGCGCTGTACTGTTGACCACATGTTATGTGCTTTTAAAAGACACACAGCATTAATAAGGGACTGTGTGCAAGTTGGCAAAAATCAAAAGTGTAATCATCTCAACTAGAGATTTGTCACTATTAGTGATATTGTCTGGAGATAATAATTTTTTATTTTTTTTACTCTACATTTTACTGCCAATCAGACTGAATTAACCAGATTCCACAGAACAAACAATAAATATAAAGAAAAGAAATATAGAATTCAAAATTTAAACAAGTAGGTTTTATATTTTCAACTTGACTTGTATATGTTCAAAACTGTCACACAGCAGTACCTGTAATTTTTCAATAATCCAAATTTTCTTTTGTGGAAAGTTTATGAATAACTGGATTTCAGCACAGTTTGTGTGTGATTTTACATGCGAGTGTTCCACTTACAGAATAAACTGGGAGTAGAGAGCAGGAAATTCACAATGAGGGCAGATGGACCAGTCTTCTTTCAGCATATGACGACCCTGAGAAAACCATAAAAATGTTGCAAGGTTTGAATGAAAACAGTACAGGCAGGTAAAGGGGAAGCCTTCGTGTGGTCGTGTGTCTGTACCGTGGCGATGCAATAAGGCAGGTTGTTCTTGCAGGAAATACACAGCAGTTCATTCTGTGGCAGCTGGAAGCCACAGAAGGGACACGGAGTAGTTTCCTCCTCCAGCTCTGATGTATCTGGACGTCTGGTGCACACATGAACGTAGGAAAGACAAAGATTCAGAGGCAATGTAGGATAGAGGAGGAAAAGATCAGACAGATGCAGCAGGAAGTCCAAACATGATGTGTGAAGTAAAACATCCTCAGTACTCACCGAACCATAGCCTCGATCTTCTTCCTGTACTTTGGATCGATCTCATTTCGGTACTCCGGTCTCATCAACATGGCAGCAAAGCTGAAGGCGGAGTTTTTCAGTCCGGCACGGTGACATTCGATTACTGCTGACGTCAGAATGGGAACAACATCTACACACACACAAACACTGATCAGACCTCTGTCAAACAAGCATTCAGGTTTTATTTAGATTTTTTGTTGTGAATTGGTCAGCGGTTTAATGTTGAGGAAAGGTAAATTTTCCACATTGACTCACGTGCAGGAAACTTGCTGATGGTGTTGCTGACTCGAATGAGCATGCGTGCTCCTTTCAGGTGGTCTCCTCTCTTTACGTGGATCTACATTAAAACAGTTTACAAAGTTAGAAATGCTACACTTACCTAGATAAGCCTAAAATACGGGTTTTTGAAAAAGAAACTCTATGAAAGCCAAACATGTCTTTTGGTATAGCTGATAATTCCGATAGTATATCACCAGCTGCTCTTTATAATGTTACCTTGACTCTGACACTCCAGGATAGTCTAACTTTTATGAGACAACTACAGTATATATATATATATATATATATATATATATATATATATATATAGAGAGAGAGAGAGAGAGAGAGAGAGAGAGAGAGAGAGAGAGAGAGAGAGAGAGAGAGAGAGAGAGAGAGAGAGAGAGAGAGAGAGAGAGAGAGAGAGAGAGTAAAGGGCCAAGGTTTGCCAGGGTGCTTTAAAATATTGTATAGTGGCATGAACTTCCCCCAAAAATTACTTTAAAAATTCTTCAAGTGAAGTGGCATGAATGACTGACCTTGACCAGCAGATAGGAGTGAAGGATCATCAGATTGGTGGCCATCTCAGCAGGAATCTTAATCTTCTGAGCCTGTAGCTCCGTGTACATGCTGAACAGCACATCATGGGCGTTACGGTAGTTCCCTGTAGCAGTTAAGCACAAAGAAACCCAAAAGAACAAAACGTAACACAATTAACATATGATTTGAACTTGTTATGGTGCTTATGTTGGTACACCGCGGTTTGGTTCTGTTTGTATGAATATGTTGGTACCTGCACACTGCTCTTCTCTGGCGATGATGATGGCGGTGCGAGCAGCCTCCCTGTAGTGCTGCAGAGCCATATACAGACGAAACAGGTACTTCGCATCCTGGGAGGATGAGAAAAGTGTCACCAACAGTTTAGTCAGCACTGTCACAAAGTCAAGGCTCCGTCTTCATATAAGAACATAAACTAATACAGTAACAGTGGGGTGGCTTTCTCAATTTGTTCTCACAAACTGTGTGTGGCTTGAGTCTGATTTAAAGCAACAAATAATGACAGTCAGGTACTGTGGTTGTCTAATATCTGGGCATCTATATCTGCAAAGGGAGTGAAAGCTGCAGTTTAGCATCTGAAACTAGTAAACTCAAAGCAAATCAGAAGCACTGATGCTAGAATGAAATATAAAATCTTCCAAAACATTGTCTATAATATTTTTTAACTCCACATCTCCTCCTTTTAAATTCAATAGTTCAACAATTTCTAAATTATATTTACAGAAACAGAGACATTAAATAAACAAAAAAAATGAAATGGAAAGGCAGCATTTCATTTAACATCGGCAGCTGAGAATTTAACAAATTAAATAATATACCTTTAATAAAAATACAATTTAACAAATTACATTTCAGTTTGGAGCCAAAAAAAGTCTTTGGTGTAATTTACTACGAGGTTACTCTTAAAATGCCAGCTAATCTGCTTCTTAAAGATTGTGTGTGTTTGGTTTTTATTGCATCCTACATCCCCAGTTCCACCAGACAAGCACAAAGACAAAACAGCACAAACATTAATGTCTCTTGAAAAATAACCAAATCTGTTTTAACACAAGCAGAAAACAGCGTGTTCATGTAGAAACCCCAGTGTTAGGAGTATGAGCTGATTGAGAAAACTGGTTTTGAGGAACTTTAAATGCATATTTGTCAAGGCACACTTTACTAATTATAAGCAAATATGTTCAAATTGCATAAACAGAACAAAGTCTTGTCTGACAAATAATGCATATCCCTCTGCACACTGTGTGATAAACATGGCGGAAAATTAGTAAATCAGGAATTCACTGTTTCACCTCACTGACGGTTAACAGCAGCACGTTCTTTATTAGTGCTTCAAGGCAACATCTCAATACTCACAAGGATGTACTTTACTAAAGAAAAAACAGTCTCTGTTATGAATAGCCCACAGGACTTCCTCACAGACAACCTGCCAAAATAAATCCCTGCTAGCGTCTTGATGGAACAGCTGTTGATAGATTGTAAACTGTAAATTTGCCAATATCACACTTTCACTTTCAGCACAAATGAACAGAGGCTGCAGAGTATAAGATCATGGTGATGCGATTCTTTTGTAATAACTTCTAACAACTGGCAAGTCTTTAGTCAAAAACTAAAACTCACTTCTAAAGTTACTCAATGAAAGACATTAAACACAAAAGAGTAGCAGTGAACACGACAGTGAGAAAGAGTAGTAAATATATTAAACAAGGATTATTTAATTCCTTGAATATCAAAAGCAAAATCATACAGCTAGAAAAGGACTTCAACCCAAAAACACAGGATCCAGTGTTCCAATGTACTGATTACCTTGGGCATCCCGTCGCTTTCCCCCATCAGGTAATCTATCAGCTGACTGGTCAAAGAGGTGTCCTTGGCCTGGCCAACCTGGAACACACACACATCCAAAAAAACACACATTCAACTAAATGTCCAGTTTGTTTTGTACTGACGTGCTCAGTTGGACAGACAGCTCTCACCGTCTCTATAGCCATCTCAATTGCCATGTTGTCTTCGTTGTTGGGACACTTCAGGAAGTGCTTCAGGGCCTGACAGGAGGTGGACACAAAGGAAGAGAAAGAGCGAGTTAATTTAAACCACATAAATGCTTAAAACAAATAAATTTTAAGTAAATAAATCTCACTCTGCTGTACTGCCCACACTTCTGAAAGAACTTTCCAGCCTGCAGGTGTTTCTTCTCTCCTTCAAAGTAGAGAGCAATGCTCTGGTAGTCCTCCTGCGTCGCATCAGAGCCTGACGAACACAAATTCCACCAGTCAAAATAGTTCAGACATTTATTACCACACTCATAAGACATCTAATTAAAATTACATTGACAGAAAACAGCAGAGTAAAAAACTGTTGTTACAATTTGCAAAATATCTATATGGTGCCTAGACACAGAGACTGACCAATGATGTCTGCATAGACCTCCATCTGTCCATGCTGCTGGGCCAGCTGGAAGGCTTCATCGTTGCACTGAGACAGAACCAGGAAGTGGATGGCTGAACCATAGTCATTCAACTGCAGGAAGAATCTGGCGCACACACAAAAATGTTAAGCATACATTAGCGAAATTAAAAAACTATTAGCTGACACAGAAAATTAATCAGCAGCAACTTTCCTTATCGATTGATCTTTATGGCATTTAGCAATCAAAAAAAAAAAAAAAAAAAAAACGAAACCTCTGCTGGTTCCAGTTTCTGAAACAGGAGGATGTTTCTAAGCAGCTTCTGTTTGGACATTTGGTCAGATAGAAGAAGCAATTTCACTGTTGGCTGTTACTTTACAGTCTTAAAGGTTAAACATTTATTAATGAAATACTCATAAGTTGCAATCTTGCTTTGAGTGATTCAGTGTGATGCTGCCAAAACAACCAGTTCCAGTTCAGTCTGCCAACACTTAGCAATAGTAAAACAGATAATGATATTGCAGAAATGTTTTAGGTAAAATGACAGGCAGTTGAAAGTAAAATGCTCTTGTGTCGTTTCGTGCTTGTAGGTGTTGTTGCTATCAAAATAACCTCTTCATTTGAACTGTAATAGACTTCACTGGTTTTATCACACATGCAGTAGGTGACAACCATTATGACTGATATTTTGGATAAATTAAATAAAATGCAGTAAGTAGTGGAGACTGAAGACTAGTGTCACCAATTCAGTATTAGACCAAATGTGAAATATGGTCTCAATATTCCCTTCTGTTCCTGAGTCACGACATTGAATAATGGGTCAGAAATATGTTTTTGCAGAACACTATATCACAGTTGAAGTTAGACATTGTCTAGATGTCTAACAATTAAAAAATCTAAAGGTTTAAAAGGTATGTTAGAAAAATGAGAGTCATGGGTGACATTTAAGACATGATGACAGTCAGTAGAATCCCCTCACCAGTGAAATAGTACAGGCCTGTTTTTGGTTGTCTGTTTGTCCTACCTGGCAACCATCTTAGCTCCATCAATGCTCTGCGTCTCCCTGACGATACGTACAGCATCCTCAGGATTGTTCAGGTGGTCCAGCAGCACACGGATCACATTGTCCCAGTCTTTTGCACTCTCATAAGCATGCGCAGCATCCTTATACCTGATGGAAGCAGTAGACGTTACATCAATTTCTCTTTTAAAGATATATTCATCTGCAGAAGAAAAAGATACAGAAACTAAGAACCTACTTGCCATCTGCCTCCTTTGCCTTTGCATACTGGAGGTGAATCTTGGGAGAGGAGACATTTGGGAGCAACTCTCCCACCTTCGCCCTGAGTAACATAAAGCAGAATGACATCAAAGAAGAGAGAAATATGCAGGTGTGAATGTTGGTATGTTAATATTTGTCTCACCAGTTCTTGCAGCGAATGTAGACGGATGCAGCTTTGTCATAATATTGTCCTTTCTCATAGAGCTGAGCTGCTTCAGAAAATTGCTGTAATAACAAAAAAGAAACCATAGAAAAACATAAGCTGATGCTTCAGATTCTGCAATGCTGCACAACACACACACACACACACACACACACACACACACACACACACACACACACACACACACACACTTTTAAACATGCACATATGGGAATTTACAAAAACACATTATTTTCAAAAAGGGAGCAATAAGGTGAAATTTACTTTCATGCTCTCCAGTATGGCTCCACATTCCTTCTTGAGGACTCTGCTTGGGTGCTGAATAGCCTGAGCAGCTCCTCTCCTGATGTCACCCATCCTGATGGACATTCTGGCTACACCTGCCAGGCATGCCTCGTCATGGTCCTGGAACAGCACAAAGACGGGGAGAATGGAAAGGGTGAGAACAGACACTGTGATGTAGGCCAAAATATTTCCTTATATATCCTTAGACTGGAGCTTTGAATGTATTTTCTGCTAAACTGTGCTAAAAACAACAAAGACAAAGAGGAGAAGCTGAAAGGATCGAAGCCTGATAACAACAAACCAAACTGTGGGCAGGAGATAAGACTTTATATGAATCTGTATGTGGAATAGTGGAACAACTAAAAGATGGGATTGCACTTACTCTATTATTTTGGGTCATGCCTTTTTCGTAGTGTGCCAGCGCGTTAACATAATCCCCACTACAAAGAGAGAGGTTTAGTGACGTGTATACAGAATGGTGTATATGTGTGAAGTGAATACACACTTACATAAACTCTAGATGGACAGCATACTCTTTGGATATAAAAGGAATCTGATCTTCTGCGAGCCTCTTGGCCAACATAAGAGCACTGTCCCAGTGCAAAAGGTCTCTTCTCATCTAATACACACACATGATAAAACAATAAAAATTATTTTTCATTTGCATTTTTTACAAGTCAAACCATTAAAAAAGCCTTCTTTTACACATTAATACAAACACACCTCCAGAGCAGCGATAGGGGAGGTTGAGGACAAATAAAGGTCTTGAGCCAGATTGTAGTCACCCAGAAACATGGCCAAATGTCCTGCCAGTAAGTTCTTGTCCTCTATACCCTGGAAAGACAAACAGGCAGAGAGAGTTGAGGAGTGTTACCTCATATTTGTCAGGACAGAGAGAGTCAAGTACTTGTAACAAATGTGTGACACCCAAACTAATGTATGTGTTACCTGGATGTCCTGCAGGGACAGGACCATGCCCACATTGCCATTCATGCGGTAGACCTGGATGGCCAACTCAACCTCCATGTGGACCAGACAGGCTTTGCCTAACTCTGCCCAGTCGTCTTTACTGCCTGCAGACTTGCACAGATCCCAGGCCTCGTGGAACCTGGACAAGAAGATTACATTTTGAAATCCTGCATCATTATTCTTGCTTTGTTTGTCTTTCTCTCTGCAAAGTGTGACAGACTGTACATTTTATTGATTTATTTACGGCTCTTCCTATTTTTACTCCCATGCATTACTTTGCTGCCGTCTTTATATGCTGCCCTTATCAAACACAGTGAAATGACTGAATTATGTTATAGGTGCAAACCAGCCACACACGGACTCACATTCAGACTTACTCCTCACAATCTGGCAAACACTGAAACATGTCAGATAACCAAGAGATATATCTCTTCAAAGCTGTGTCCACCACAAACATTGTACAGTATATGCAGCATGGCTAACCTTTTGAGCATGATGGCCTGGGCGAGCTGCTTGCTGCGTTCCGCTACTGAATCTGTGCCACTTGAGCGCTTGAGAAAGGAGTGTGTGCTCAAAGACACTTCACTTGTCTTCCCGCTTGCCGTCTGACAAGTCAGCTCTCCGTTGTACAGAAGTAAAGGTTTCTGGGAAAAGGGAAGTGCAGTGCTTCCCACCAGCACCACCTGTGGGCCTGAGCAAGTGACGGAGGAAATTAAATTCATAAGACTGCATCTGTTTTGTCTCAACCTTTACAGGGCGACGAGTACAGTAGTACTTTAAGTGCACTATAGTCAAGGTTGGTGCACTTCAATAAAAATCAAAAATTAAAAATCTGTCCGTTTATACAGTAGAGTAGGTAAAAGAAAATCGGGTCCTCTCATATATTTGACATAAATACATATGGGCAGTTAGAAGTGGCACTCATCATTTATCATTGATCATATGTGTGCTGATGTGGCATCTCCTTACCATATATGGTGGTTTTATGTAAGGCGTAGGTGTACACCTTGTCATCATTATAAGCTACAAACACTCCTCTGTCAGCATGCCAGTTGTCCCACAGTACTCCTGTGATTGTGGGAGAGAAGTTGGGAAGTTCGACACAGGAGACTGTTGCCTGGATTGGAGAAATATGCACAGACTCATCAGACTCTTGTTTATCCAAATGACATCAGTATCTGTACTTCTGTCGCATTTTCAATTTGAAACACATTGTATCTGTGGTGTTGCTAAGTGTCATGGGTTTTCTTCAGTTTCTGCATCCTTTGTATTTTCATTCTGAGCCACTGCTTCTTGTACTGTACTAAAGAACCTTTGATAACTGAGGCTATAGAATAGAATAGAATAGAATAGACCAGAATAGAATAGAATAGAATAGAATAGAATAGAATAGAATAGAATAGAATAGAATAGAATAGAAATACTTCATTAATCCCTGTGGGGAAATTTGGTAAAGTGCGTTGTCTTGATCAAGATATTCATTACTTGATTTTTTAAAAGATAACTTTTTGCCATTTTCACCAGTGGACAAAGACAAAAATGTGGAGAAGGAGCGAAGGAAAACAACATACAGTAAAAGTCCAAGCCTGGTGGGGATTGAACCGAGGATTCAGGCATTTGCGCCTATGTGGTTTGTGTTCTTACCAAACGGCTGTCAGGTAGCCCATATTTTAAAGTTTCTAAACCATTTTTTATTCTGCCATTATGAAATACTACTGCATCTACCATTATGCCTCAGAGTACATGTATATAATGCATACATGCAGAGATGTGTGAAGTAAATATATACTGACGTTTGCAGGGGAGAAGAGGAAGCCACCATTCTTGTCATCAATGAACACCAGCCGTGTGCCATTTAGGTCTGGGAACACTTTTCTCACACCGACTGAGTGATTGTAGCTGCTCACTGTCTCCCAGTCGTCCATCAAGACACACACCACATTACCTGACTGAGGAAAAGAGATTACAGTTTCAATAAGGAGACGACTAGCAGTGCTAGGTTCTACTATTTCTATCATTTTTAGTAAACATACTGTTGGCTTAACACTCATTTACACATTGCTTCTAATGTGCTAAATAAAAGAGTTGTGCTGATCTGTGAATAAATAAAAGTGATTCAAGCATCTATCCCTTGAATGATAGAATGACCAAAGACTTATCCAGGTCAGACAGAGGGAAAATGCAGCCGCTTACATTCATTTACACACCAACACTCACTGCTGACACACACACATACTTGATACTGAAGGCCACTCCAAGTCATGAGGATATCTTGTGAGAACTGTGTAAGAAGAACTGATAAAATACTCATGATTGGAGTTGGCGCGTCAATTAGAAGCTGTGATAATATCAAACGACTGTAGTGGATGTCAGCAATTAATGGTGAAGGGAACAGTACAGAAAGATACATATGAATCATATGGGGAGGGTCTCTTTTTTACAGTAGATGACATGGACTGATTGGAGGTCTTGTGTTCCAAGAGGCTAAGGACATGTCTGTGTACCAATGAAGAGAGGGCTGGGTCTAGACCATAGCTCCTCTCCATCAGTTTTTGACCAATGAGATTGTTCCACATTTCATAAAAAAACTCTACATAGTGTCAACGTCATCCATTCCTGGGAAGATGGCTACAGATTAACACTTTGTTGACAGTAGTCCTCTGAACAATGATGGTCCTTGGTATTAAAATATTTTGTCATTGCAGAATAAACAACTCGAACTGAGAGAAGTTGATGTCTTCTATGTCAAAAAATGAACACGCTCAACAGTTGCCACAGGAAAATAAAGTTAAAAATGGTGAGATGGAAGTGGAGATGGGAGGAAGGGATCGCGAAGGGAGAACAAATGACAGAAAAAAACACGACTCTGGGTATGGGTAAAGCAAAAGGGGTGGGAAATGAAGAAGAGGTTAGGGGACACATTTAAACCACTGTCTGTGTTTGTAGCAACTAGAGTCAGTGGTTTAGTTTTTGTTTTTAGGCGGAAGAAACTGATAATTGATTATTTACAACTGAAATCCACACTCTCTTAACTTTTGATTCTGTACAGAGCAAATGAAACAGTGCAACATTTGCTGTGGAAACGATAACAACCAAGTCAGATTTCAATTTACTGTTTGCGGCTGACTGACACGAGGATCTGGGAAGCCTTACATCTGTGCCATAGTAGAGGAAGTCAGCAGTGAGGGCGTGGCAAAGAATCCGACCTTTCCCGTCATCATTTGGAAAAAGCTTCATCTGCTTCTTCTCCTCCTGGTCTTTTCCTTCAATCTAAAATGCAATACAAACACACAGATCTGTAGTTTACTCACACTAGAACAGTAGATATTGAAGCTCATTTAATGAGCATTCATTGGTCAATAAAAAGAGAAACAAAGCACATTAGATGACTCACTATGTGCAGCTGCACTTTTCCCTCAAACTGCGCTGCTGCGTAGTCTGCATTAAGGCACATGCTGGCTATTGTCCCCAAATACTCAATGTCCTTCAGCTTGTTAAAACCTGAGTGACACACATAACATTTCAGTGATTTAGAAGTGCAGACATTCACTTCCTCATTCAAACACCACATAATATTGTTTCTGAGGTTAACACACACACACAGACACACCAGGTTCTTGGTCTACCAGGGCATAAAACCAGGCTCTGTTGTTCATCCCCACAGCCACATGGTACGGTCCCACTGCAATGAATGTGGGCTCTACTTCCACTTCTATGGCAACAGGACTCTCCTGAAATCACACAGCAAAAAAGACACAGTGAGTATTGAATCTAGCCATCAGCATTTACTCCTGACAAAAGAGAAACACTGCTGGCTCAGTCTTATAAACTGCATGTCCTCTTGTTAATTTCTTAATTTTCTATAAAAACCTGTGTTGTCAGGTCTACTGCAAACCTCTATAAAAACTGTCCTTTCTTGTTGTTATTTGAAGTTTTGTTGTTAACAAGCAAGTCATCTCAAAAGCTGCCTGACAAATTTCAAATTAACATGGTGAAAAGTTGCAAGTCACAGGCAGAGGAAAAACTGACTGATCCTTTTATGCCTGTGATGCATAGAGACAAAATAATTGTTTGCATTGAATTCAATGTCTAGCATGAATCAGACATGATCTGCTCTGTGGTCTACAATACATTTGGATGATTCCCATGGAAACTAATTTTTTTCCTGTTGAATACCTCCAGATTTGCCATTTTTAATATCAGAGCTAGTATAAACCACTGAGGATGTTTGTCACTATTGCAGAGAATTCTAAAACATTTTCAACTTTAAATATATGGAGAAAATAGTGCAGAACTGGGAGAATTTTGTACATTCTTTCTTGTTGTGATGCCGTGTTCATTTTCCCATGTCAGGACAAATGTGTGTAAATCTTCTTCACTATTGTCTTTACTTTGAGCGTGTGTGTGTGTGCGTGCATGTGATGTGCCAGCAAGTGCGTGTGTGTGCGTCCTCACCCCCTCCACCTGGTTGGAGACGGTGACCTCCAGCAGGGATGTGAGGTAGGCCAGCCGGGTACCGAAGCTGTCGCCCAGGATGGGCAGCTTGGTCAGGAAGACATGGAGCGTCCCTTTCTGTGTGGAAACTGCCAGCAGCTGGCCGTCATCTGTCCAGCTCAGCTGATCCAGACCTGCAGGAAGAGAGATGGAGAAGTGGGCCATGTTTTTAAAATGGCCTATCAAAGAGAGCATGGCTGAGAAAGAGGACCATCTCACCTTTAGTCTCATCATCCAGCTGAACCACACTACTGATATCTTTGAGATCAGACAGCTCGTGGATCTTTATGCTGCAACAAAAGCACAAGTCTAGTTTCACCTTTACAAAACACCAGAATAACTTTGTTGTCTTTTGCATAGCCTGTATGTACCAAGAAGCAGCCTTGTTTAGTGCTGATGAAATGGTCACACTGTTCAAACTATCATTAAATTCGTAAATCCGACAGAGGATATTTTCTGCCTCCCTGATGTGCACGGAAAAAACCACAACGTATTCATGAAAGAAGTCGATGAGTAGATACTCGTCGCCTTTACCTACACCTTTACCAATACAGTCTGAATAGTGGTGTTCTTCAACAGAAGCCCTGTGTGTACCTGTTGTCCCCACATGAAGCAGCCTTGCTTAGTGATGATGAGATGGCAACACTGTTGAGGCTACCTTTGTGGTTGTGAGCCTGATAGAGCTCATGCCCTATCTCCCTGATATGTGTGGAAATAACCACAAAGAATCCCTGGGAGAAGCCAATGAGGATATACCCATCACCGTACCTGGACAGAGAGAAAGTAGGAGAGACAGAACTCATTTTAGTACCAATATCTCAGCCATGATTCAGTACCAGTGTTTGGTAGTGTGTGTGAGCATGTGCAGTACCAGCGGTACGACACAATGTTCCCATAGTGTAGCTGGAAGGCCAGCTCTATCCGGTTTTCAGGGTCGTTGATGTTGAAAAGCATCAGTATCTTCTTGTCTACTGACACACTCACCTGGAGAGTCAAAGACCACAGTACAATAAACATCTGCCATGATATAACTTGTACATCCTGAATTTATTTTTTAATGTATATCATTGAAATACATTACACTTACATTACATTACAAAGAATTCTATCTGAACTGCAAATTTGTATTCCTCTGCATGCTGAAAATCTGTCTTAATTTTGGTATAAAATGCACATGAACAATTTATGTTTGGTTTAGAACAGACCAGTTATCACAATGAAAGCCAGCAGTCAACATATATACATGCATATGTATATATACATGCATAAAATGTATACACTACCGTTCAAAAGTTTGGGGTCACTTTGGAAAGAAAGCCCTTTTTCCCATGAAGATAACACAAAATTAATCAGAAATACAGTCTAGACATTGTTAATGTGCTAAATGACTATTCTAGCTGGAAACAGCTGATTTTTAATGGAATATCTACTTAGGGGTACAGAGGAACATTTCCAGCAACCATCACTCCTGTGTTCTAATGCTACATTGTGTTAGCTAATGGTGTTGAAAGGTTAATTGATGATTAGAAAATCCTTGTGCAATTATGTTAGCACATGAATAAAAATGTAATGGAAAACATGAAATTGCCTGGGTGACCCCAAACTTTTGAACAGTAGTGTATGTGCATAAAGAAAACAAACTTACAGTGCTCTCTCCTTGAGGAGACCTTTCATCAGTCTTCATCACCGAAAAATAAATTTCAGCAGGCTCACCACGAAGAGTTGTCTGACAAAAGAGTAGACAAATTGACTGGATCATTTTCCAAGTATTATTTTCTCTTAATCCTCTTATTAGTAATACCAATAATAGTATGCATTTTTTTCAAACATCTCATATCCTTGCACTTTTCTATGATATACAGTATTACCATTGTAACTTTACTCTTGGCTGCTTGTAACATGAGTGACCTAGAAGCCAAAGCATCTATTGGTGCTGAACTTATTCAAGTGCACCTGGATGACACTAACAGTGAAACAGTCATAATGTAAAACGCTGTTTTAAAAAAATCCTATTCATGCTGACGTACAATTCGTGCGTGTGACTACCTGTCTGATGGTGTCCCCCTCGTGATTGCTGATGCTCAGTGTGCTGTCATCACTTCCCAGAGCCAGGAGATTCTGAGTGCTCCAGCAGCCACAGGTGATCTTCTTAGTGTGTTTGCCTGATAAATGTGGAGGAAGAAGGACAGAAAGTCAGTATTCCAGATGAAACTAAAGACTAACAAACCACACATGCAGAGGTGTTGTGTGTGAATTACCCAACACTGGTATCTTGCGAGAGGTCTGCTGATTGTAGATCAACAGGTTTCCTTTGGCTGTCCCGACTGCCAACAGTGGGCCAGTCTTTGACCACAAGATGAAGGACATTTGATCTCTTTGAAACCACCAAGAAAGCAGCGAGAAACAAACACAGGTTGATAGAAATGAGCAGAAATGTTTGTGTGGCAGAGGTAGAAATTATAAATAAACTAACACAGGCATTAGTCGCTGAGCCAGTAGCAGCGTATCAGTATCAAAATTTGCGACCTTATCTCTTCTTTAAAACATGGTATATGCTTGTCGTACCTCATGCCACTGTCTATCTGGGATGTTTTGTTGACACTGGCATCCCAGAGGTAGATGGAGCTGGATTTTGCAGCTATCACAGCCAGAATGTCCCCGTCCTTATCCCAGTCCATCCCCACACAGCGTCTAAGGCAAGTTGAATAAAGAAAAGAGAGGACAGGAACTCACTTTGGGATGCAACAGCAAAAAGCAATCACCTAAACCTCTTTAATGATATAAAACTGGAGTCCTTATGTTCACACACTTACCCCGGAAGGTGGAGCGCAGTCAACTTGTGTCCATGTCGATCAAAAATTTTCACTGAGTTGTCCTGTCTACATAATTAGAAATGCAATTAAAATGTAAATCTTGAAAAAAAGGGAAGGAGATTATCACACAGTTTTGTCCAGGACAACGGGTTACTCACCCTGCAACAGCAATATAATTGCCCAGAGTTTTCTGCCACTTGTACAGCAGGTTGGAACCTGCCCACGCTTTGTCAGCAAGGATGAAAACACTCTGTGGACAGAAAGATTATTTTTGAAGTTATTTTACAGTTTCTGTGTTTTTTTAGGGTCTCACTAATAATTTTCTATGTCAAAATGATATTCCTAGTTATGAAGAACAGTACTTAGCAGGAGATGTAGTTTTGGTTTATTTTTCCTTCATGAAGTCCGCAAAAAATATTCAAGTGGCATGACCTGAGTTGGGCTTGAAGAAAGTCTGCATTACTAAAGCTGTGTGGTTTAACATCATGCATTCCTCTATGGGAAGTTTGGAATGAAGTAGTTTTGAAGTGTATGAAGGGACTTCAAGTCAGGATAGCTCAAACACTCTTGCATCCCTTTTGATTTTTTTTTTTTTTTTTTTTAAATCCCTGTCTCATTAGGTCCCCAGGTTTGCATAATTCCTCCAGGAAAGAATCCTATTTCTGTGGGATCATAAGGATCAAGGAGAACATGTACACTACCAGTCAAAAGTCTGGACACACCTTCTCATTTACTGCTTTTTATTTATTTATATTATTTTCTACATTGTAGATTGATATTGAAGGTTGATACCTTTTTGTTTATAGCATAATTCCATATGTATTCTTTTATAGATTTGATGTCTTCAGTATTAATCAACAATGTATAACATAATTAAATAAAAACTATTAAATAACAAGGTGTGTCCAAACTTTTGACTGCTAGTGTATAAATTGCAAAATTCAATCAGACCCTGATTTCCTCAGCAGATACAAAAACAGGAGGTTAGACTTCTTTTGCAATTACGTGCATAATGTAGAACGAGTTTTATGATTGGAAAATGCAGTACTAAATTTGAAAAAAATGCACCAGAGACAAAAGCAAAAGCAGTACCCACTTGGGTTTTATTGTCTTGCTGGTGAAAAAAAAAAAATCACAACATTCATTTTATTTATAAAGTTTCTATTTTCCATCTCTCTGCTCTAATTTTACCACCTTGAAAATCATGTAGCTGCTCCCTTCAGTGCATCTTAATGAGATCTGATTCAGCAGGTTTATATTCTGCTTCAGCGTGCCAAATCGCTGTGAGGAATATTTGTGTTGCATGGCTCTAATTTCATCTCATCTCCCTGATTTGGTCCAGGAAAAAATTAAGCAGTCATCCATCCATCTTGGTATATCGAACTACAGAAGATGCTTTGTCATCAAAGTGTTTATTCCTGCCTTTGGTCAGGAATGAAATAACAGAAGAGCTGCAGACCTTGACCTCGATGTATTTCAGATAAACCGAAGGATACTACAGTCAGTGCTACGTAAAGTTCACAGTGCTCACTTATGATTTGACACTACATGAATAAATTGTAAAAGAGAATCTTAATGGACATGCAGTACTTAATTTGTTGTGGCCACTTAATCATCCAGTACCTTTGAAAAGTTCAGGCAGTTACTGGCTTTATTATTGAATTCCAAACACACACAGTTTAGAAGCTTTCCTGTTGAGCTCTTTAATCAAATAGTCTTACTAAATATTTTTTGTTGAAGACATCATTCCCGAAATGTCAAACAGCTAAGCCGGTATATAAAATGTAGTAACAGTACTTCTTATGAAACAATATGGTCTCCCTGCAACAGGTGTCAAACAAAACGTATCAACGTAGGTTATTTCCAACTTATTACAGTGAAAAATGTTCGATTAATTACATTGCTAAATGTCGTACCTGTAATGACTGAAATTGCTTTAGCTACCTAAAAAAATGTTTAACCTATAACTTACTAAAACATATATACTAATGAAAGACAGCTGCTACAGATAATATTGTCGTACGTGTGTAAAGAATGCAGGTTACCACTTTGACAGACTGTTTTATGATTATTCTGGCTAATAACTAGTTAGCCAAACAGTGTTATTTTCAGTTGTCTTTAACATAATAACATACACAGTTTTACGACATAAGTTTACTTAAAATTAGAAAAAAATTATTAAAACACCAAGAAATGCGGCTCGTAAACTAACTTTGGTTAACATATTAGCCAACAAAATAGCTGTTTTGTCCAAATATCGTTACGTTAGCTAACACGGTAGCTGGGTTACCAGGAGCTGCTGAAGTAACGACACAGTTAGCAAGTAACTAGCTCGCTAGCTGGAGCTCGTTCATGCGATAAAAGTCAAAACCGAATTCATGAAAGCAGAAGTAACGCAGCTGTTGCCAGTTCTTCAGTTGGTACCAACCTTCATTCTGATGGTAGCTGGTCACTTAAACGTCACATCGATCTTTTCTTCTCAAGACAACTTCGACATTAGCGGTTCGTGTGTTTCCCACAATGCTTCACTCTGAAGCGTCTGCAGCAGCGATGTCATAGCAACAGTCAGCAGCCAATCAGCGCCTCCGATACAAGACCGCGTTAGTTATAATGCCTGGTATAAATTATCAAACACGGTGTTCCAGTTTGACTGGCGATCAGGTTAACTGGAGATAGTTGCCGTCTCCAGATGTTTCGTTCGCAGATTCGTCACGATCAGACCTGGATTTACGTGAAATAAAGATACCAGATAAAGAAGACCTCGCCGAAAAACGCCGGCATCACTACTTAATAAAGTCTGTATCCATGTAAATATCATCTATAGACAGTAAAAAGAAACGTGCAGGCCGAAATAAAAAACACGTATTTTTCAAGTAGGTGAGAGGATTTGAAACCACGTAATCCAGCGATAAAATTACGAGACCATCGTTTCACTCATTGTGCTACCGATCAGCTCTGCAAGCATTCTGCTTCATCTACATAGATCACTGTCATTCTGTCAGGTGTTTAACACCTGGTGATTGTTCAGGAAACACGTCCATGTCAGCTGGATATAATCACAACTTAACACAGGCTTCCTGGTTAAGAACGAGTCAGAAAACTATTTATTGTCTCACCAAGAAAACCCACAACATAGAAGCACGTCCACTGCTGTGTTGTGTGTTAGTTTGTGTGTTCAGTGGAACAGATCCAGAGCAGAACTTCGAGCTTAACTCGGGTTTGTTCTCAGAAACACTCAGATCCTCAGCAGCCTCCCATCAGAACAACACGCAGCACATCAGCTTGATTTGCTAAAATACATCGGAACAAACTGAGACCACGTTGTTTAAACTAGTCACTCAGAAAAAAGTAAAAACTCGTTCAGTCATCCACGTCCTAACCGTCATTCAGAGCACGTTAACCACTGACAATATAAAAAAAAAAAAAAAAGGGAAGGGAAGTAAAGGGATTTGATCTGGTCAAAACAAACAATGGTTTATTCGCCCTATCAGTGAGCCATGAGCACCTATTGCATGTATTGAAGTGACTACAGTCACATTTGAACGTTACAGATATTCCTGTTGGACTCTGAAGATATTGTGCTGCCATATTTGTATATTTAGCCTACATGTACTCTAAAGTGGATTAGGAACGTCATTAAATCAAATACTGTCAAACACCACAATTCACTCTAGTCTTCCTCTGCGACATCATTAAAAGTATCTTCTGCCATTTCTAAACCAGCCAGGGTGTTTGGGAAGACACAAATCACACAAATATATTGTTTGTTTTGACCAGGTCAGATCCCGTTACTTCCTTTAAAAAAAAAAAAAATATTGTCAGTGGTTAACGTGCTTTGAAATGATACCCCCTGGCTCTTCTAAAAAAAAAAAAAAAAAAAAAAAAACTGGCTTAAACGTTTAATATATCACTTAGTCATTTATGCTAGAAAGTGTTATTAAAAAAAAAACTCACAGGTGTAAATGTCTCACTCTCCTAATCTACACTCCCCACTGGAGAACCCCCTCCTCCTTCTACTTTTCTCTCTCTCCCTCTCTATATGTCTCCCTTTAGCCCTCTCCCCCTCTCACACACTCACCCCCCACACTCTCACTCACACTCTATGTACCCCCCATGTTTATTGTGCCTGTATGTTTTATAATGTGTTTGTTGATAGTTTTCCAGGCAATGATGTGCTATTATATAATGTATATATAGATCCTGACCTGCTGTATACATCTCTCTCCAACACTCACAGCTCACAGACAGCAACAGACAGCTCACAAGGACACACACAGATGTTATATTATATTGCTACATACTCAGTGACAGAACATCTTCTCTCTCTATGTTCAAGTTTAATATCGTAGCCTGGAATGTTCATGGCATATGCTCACAAACAAAAAGAGTTAAAATCATGGACTATGTCTCTAAATTAAAAGCAGATATTTTGCTCCTCCAAGAAACGCATTTACTACAGTCGGAAGAAAAATGTTTGTCAGACTCGAATTATAGTATTATCTTTTCATCTTGTTGTAACAGCAGACAAAGAGGGGTCTCCATTCTAGTCCATAAGAGAGTACCATTCACTTTAAACAGTACAGTAATGGACTCAGAGGGCAGATATATTATTATCCAGGCAACAATCTTTAATAAATTATATTCTATTGTAAACCTCTATGCTCCGAATAATGACGATCCAGCCTTCTTTCACACTATTTTCTCTCACTTAGCAGACTTATCTGCTAACTCAACAACTATTATCGGTGGTGACTTCAACATAGTTTTAAACCCTTCAGTAGATCGATCTAATAGTCCAATACATGTAAAACAATCACAATCAGTTAAAGTCATACATGATTATATGAAAGATTTCGGACTAGACGATGTCTGGAGACTCAAAACCCCTACAAAGAGGGACTATACGTTTTTCTCTGCGGTACACAAAACATTTTCAAGAATTGACTTTTTCCTCTTAAATAACTCTATCGCACATAAAGTTACCACTAAAATCCACCCAATCGTTATCAGCGACCACGCACCAATATCTCTCAGCCTGCAAACAGATTCCATCCCTAAACCTCCTCAGACTTGGCGCCTCAACATCTCGCTACTCAAATACCCAGAATTTGATCGAGTAATAAGGAGTGAGTGGGCAGACTTCCTAAAAAACAATGACTCTGTTGACTTACCCCCATCTTTGCTTTAGGAAACTGGAAAGGCCGTAATCAGAGGTAAAATAATATCGTACTCCTCATACAAGAAAAAAAAAGATCTACAAACAGAGAAAGAAATTGAAGAAAAAATTAAACAACTTACAGAGAATTATGCAATAAACCCAAGTGATCAATTATGGTCCGAACTAAAAAATGCAAAACTAAACCTCGATAATATCCTATCCAAGAAAACAGAGTTTTTAATGACAACAACTAAGATATAATGATTTCGAACACAATAATAAATCAAGAAAATTTCTGGCGAACCAACTCCAGCGAAATAAAGAAAAATCCTTCATAACTGCAATTCAGGATCCCTCAGGAAAATATACTCAGTCACCTCAGGAAATTAACCAGACCTTCTATAATTTTCTCATTTATCAGGTAGAGATTCATCCTGAAACCTGCAGGAAGATGCTAAATTTAGAGGAAAAACATCAGAAGTGTAACATTTATGGGGCAGAAATTCATCCCGAGAGCCCTGAAACCTGCAGAAAGATGTTAAATTTATGAGAAAAATATCAGAATTATAATATTTATCAGGTTGAGATTCACAGAGAGATTTGAAACCTGCAGAAAGATGCTAAATTTAGAGGAAAAACATAATTTTAACATTTATTGGGCAGAGATTCACCCTGAGAGATTTGAAACCTGCAGAAAGATGCTAAATTTATAAGAAAAATATCAGAATTATAACATTTATCAGGCAGAGATTCATCCCGAGAGCCCTGAAACCTGAAGGAAGATGCTAAATTTAAAGGAAAAACATCAGATTTATAACATTTATGGGGCAGAAATTCATCCCGAGAGCCCTGAAACTTGAAGAAAGACATTAAATTTAGAGGAAAAACTGAGAAATTACACCAAAAGCTGAAGGAAGACATCAAGTTTAGAGGAAAAACATCAGAATTATAACATTTATCAGGTAGAGATTCATCCCGGGAGCCCTGAATCCTGCAGAAAGACGTTAAATTTATAAGAAAAATATCAGAATTATAACATTTATCAGGTAGAGATTCACCGTGAGAGCCCTGAAACCTGCAGGAAGATGCTAAATTTAGAGGAAAACATCAGAATTGTAATATTTATCGGGAAGACATTCATCCTGAGAGCCCTGAAACCTGCAGAAAGATGTTAAATTTAGAGGAAAAACTGAGAAATTACACCAAAACCTGCAGAAAGACGTTAAATTTAGAGGAAAAACTGAGAAATTACACCAAAACCTGCAGAAAGATGTTAAATTTAGAGGAAAAACTGAGAAATTACACCAAAACCTGCAGAAAGACGTTAAATTTAGAGGAAAAACTGAGAAATTACACCAAAACCTGCAGGAAGATGCTAAATTTAGAGGAAAAACATCAGAATTATAACATTTATCAGGTAGAGATTAATCCTGAGAGCCCTGAAACCTGCAGAAAGACGTGAAATTTAGAGGAAAACATTAGAATTATAGCATTTATCAGGTAGAAATTCACCCGAAGAGCCCTGAAATCTGCAGGAAGTTGCTAAATTTAGAGGAAAAATTGAGAAATTACACCAAAACCTGCAGGAAGATGCTAAATTTAGAGGAAAAACATAAAAATAACAACTTTTATCAGGTAGAGATTCATCCCGAGAGCCCTGAAACTTGAAGAAAGACATTAAATTTAGAGGAAAAACTGAGAAATTACACCAAAACCTGCAGAAAGACGTTAAATTTAGAGGAAAAACTGAGAAATTACACCAAAACCTGCAGAAAGATGTTAAATTTAGAGGAAAAACTGAGAAATTACACCAAAACCTGCAGAAAGACGTTAAATTTAGAGGAAAAACTGAGAAATTACACCAAAACCTGCAGGAAGATGCTAAATTTAGAGGAAAAACATCAGAATTATAACATTTATCAGGTAGAGATTAATCCTGAGAGCCCTGAAACCTGCAGAAAGACGTGAAATTTAGAGGAAAACATTAGAATTATAGCATTTATCAGGTAGAAATTCACCCGAAGAGCCCTGAAATCTGCAGGAAGTTGCTAAATTTAGAGGAAAAATTGAGAAATTACACCAAAACCTGCAGGAAGATGCTAAATTTAGAGGAAAAACATAAAAATAACAACTTTTATCAGGTAGAGATTCATCCCGAGAGCCCTGAAACTTGAAGAAAGACATTAAATTTAGAGGAAAAACTGAGAAATTACACCAAAAGCTGAAGGAAGACATCAAGTTTAGAGGAAAAACATCAGAATTATAACATTTATCAGGTAGAGATTCATCCCGGGAGCCCTGAATCCTGCAGAAAGACGTTAAATTTATAAGAAAAATATCAGAATTATAACATTTATCAGGTAGAGATTCACCGTGAGAGCCCTGAAACCTGCAGGAAGATGCTAAATTTAGAGGAAAACATCAGAATTGTAATATTTATCGGGAAGACATTCATCCTGAGAGCCCTGAAACCTGCAGAAAGATGTTAAATTTAGAGGAAAAACTGAGAAATTACACCAAAACCTGCAGAAAGACGTTAAATTTAGAGGAAAAACTGAGAAATTACACCAAAACCTGCAGAAAGACGTTAAATTTAGAGGAAAAACTGAGAAATTACACCAAAACCTGCAGGAAGATGCTAAATTTAGAGGAAAAACATCAGAATTATAACATTTATCAGGTAGAGATTAATCCTGAGAGCCCTGAAACCTGCAGAAAGACGTGAAATTTAGAGGAAAACATTAGAATTATAGCATTTATCAGGTAGAAATTCACCCGAAGAGCCCTGAAATCTGCAGGAAGTTGCTAAATTTAGAGGAAAAATTGAGAAATTACACCAAAACCTGCAGGAAGATGCTAAATTTAGAGGAAAAACATAAAAATAACAACTTTTATCAGGTAGAGATTCACCCCGAGAGCCCTGAAACCAGCAAGAAGATGCTAAATTTAGAGGAAAAACATCAGAATTATAACATTTATTAGGTAGAGATTCATCCTGAGAGCCCTGAAACCTGCAGAAAGATGCTAAATGTAGAGGAAAAACATCAGAATTATGACATTTATCAGGTAGAGATTCATCCTGAAACCTGCAGGAAGATGCTAAATTTAAAGGAAAAACTGAGAAATTACACCAAAACCTGCAGGAAGACGCTAAATTTAGAGGAAAAACATCAAAATAACAACTTTTATCAGGTAGAGATTCATCCTGAGAGCCCTGAAACCTGCAGAAAGATGATAAATTTAGAGGAAAAACTGAGAAATTACACCAAAACCTGCAGGAAGATGCTAAATTTAGAGGAAAAACATCAGAATTATAACATTTATCAGGTAGAGATTCTTCCCGGGAGCCCTGAAACCTGCAGGAAGACGTTAAATTTAGAGGAAAAACATCAGAATTATGACATTTATCAGGTAGAGATTCATCCTGAAACCTACAGAAAGATGATAAATTTAGAGGAAAAACTGAGAAATTACACCAAAACCTGCAGGAAGATGCTAAATTTAGAGGAAAAACATCTGAATTGTAACATTTATCAGGCAGATTTATCCAGAGCCCGGAAACCAGCAGAAAGATGCTAAATTTAGAGGAAAAACATCGGAATTATGACATTTATCAGGTAGAGATTCATCCTGACAGCCCTGAAACCTGAAGAAAGACGTTAAATTTAGAGGAAAACATCAAAATAACTTTTATCAGGTAGAGATTCATCCTGAAACCTGCAGGAAGATGCTAAATTTAGAGGAAAAACATCAAAATAACATTTAACAGGTAGAGATTCATCCCGAGAGCCCTGAAACATGCAGGAAGATGTTAAATTTAGAGTAAAAACTGAGAAATTACACCAAAACCTGTAGGAAGACATCAAGTTTAGAGGAAAAACATCAGAATTATGACATTTATCAGTTAGAGATTCATCCTGAGAGCCCTGAAATTTGCAGGAAGATGCTAAATTTAGAGAAAAAACATCAAAATAGCAAATTTTATCAGGTAGAGATTCATCCCGAGAGCCCTGAAACCTGCAGGAAGATGCTAAATTTAGAGGAAAAACATCGACATTATAACATTTATCGGGCAGAAATTCACCCTGAGAGCCCTGAAACCTGCAGGAAGATGCAAAATTTATAAGAAAAATATCAGAATTATGACATTTATCAGGTAGAGATTCATCCCGAGAGCCCTGAAACCTGCAGGAAGATGCTAAATTTAGAGAAAAAACATCAGAATTATAACATGTATCAGGTAGAGATTCATCCCGAGAGCCCTGAAACCTGCAGGAAGATGCTAAATTTAGGAAAAACATCAAAATAACATTTATCAGACAGAGATTCATCCTGAGAGCCCTGAAACCTGCAGGAAGACGTTAAATTTAGAGAAAAAACATCAGAATTATAACATTTATCAGGTAGAGATTCTTCCCGGGAGCCCTGAAACCTGCAGGAAGACGTTAAATTTAGAGGAAAAACATCAGAATTATGACATTTATCAGGTAGAGATTCATCCTGAAACCTACAGAAAGATGATAAATTTAGAGGAAAAACTGAGAAATTACACCAAAACCTGCAGGAAGATGCTAAATTTAGAGGAAAAACATCTGAATTGTAACATTTATCAGGCAGATTTATCCAGAGCCCGGAAACCAGCAGAAAGATGCTAAATTTAGAGGAAAAACATCGGAATTATAACATTTATCAGGTAGAGATTAATCCTGACAGCCCTGAAACCTGCAGGAAGATGCTAACTTTAGAGGAAAAATTGAGAAATTACACCAAAACCTGCAGGAAGATGCTAAATTTAGAGGAAAAACATCAAAATAACAACTTTTATCAGGTAGAGATTCATCCCGAGAGTCCTGAAACCTGCAGAAAGATGATAAATTTAGAGGAAAAACTGAGAAATTACACCAAAACCTGCAGGAAGATGCTAAATTTAGAGGAAAAACATCTGAATTGTAACATTTATCAGGCAGATTTATCCAGAGCCCGGAAACCAGCAGAAAGATGCTAAATTTAGAGGAAAAACATCGGAATTATAACATTTATCAGGTAGAGATTAATCCTGAGAGCCCTGAAACCTGCAGAAAGATGCTAAATTTAGAGGAAAAATTGAGAATTACACCAAAGCCTGCAGGAAGACGTTAAATTTAGAGGAAAAACATTAGAATTATGACATTTATCAGGTAGAGATTCATCCTGAAACCTACAGAAAGATGATAAATTTAGAGGAAAAACTGAGAAATTACACCAAAACCTGCAGGAAGATGCTAAATTTAGAGGAAAAACATCTGAATTGTAACATTTATCAGGCAGATTTATCCAGAGCCCGGAAACCAGCAGAAAGATGCTAAATTTAGAGGAAAAACATCGGAATTATAACATTTATCAGGTAGAGATTAATCCTGAGAGCCCTGAAACCTGCAGGAAGATGCTAACTTTAGAGGAAAAATTGAGAAATTACACCAAAACCTGCAGGAAGATGCTAAATTTAGAGGAAAAACATCAAAATAACAACTTTTATCAGGTAGAGATTCATCCCGAGAGTCCTGAAACCTGCAGAAAGATGATAAATTTAGAGGAAAAACTGAGAAATTACACCAAAACCTGCAGGAAGATGCTAAATTTAGAGGAAAAACATCTGAATTGTAACATTTATCAGGCAGATTTATCCAGAGCCCGGAAACCAGCAGAAAGATGCTAAATTTAGAGGAAAAACATCGGAATTATAACATTTATCAGGTAGAGATTAATCCTGAGAGCCCTGAAACCTGCAGAAAGATGCTAAATTTAGAGGAAAATCATCAGAATTGTGACATTTATTGGGCAGAGATTCATCCCGAGAGCCCTGAAACCTGCAGAAAGATGATAAATTTAGAGGAAAATCATCAGAATTATGACATTTATCTGGTAGAGATTAGTCCCAAGAGCCCTGAAACCTGCAGGAAGACGTTAAATTTAGAGGAAAAACTGAGAAATTAAACCAAAACCTGCAGGAAGATGCTAAATTTAGAGGAAAAACATCAGAATTATGACATTTATCAGGTAGAGATTCATCCTGAGAGCCCTGAAACCTGCAGAAAGATGATAAATTTAGAGGAAAATCATCAGAATTATGACATTTATTTGGTAGAGATTCATCCTGAGAGCCCTGAAGCCTGCAGGAAGATGCTAAATTTAGAGGAAAAACATCAGAATTATGACATTTATCAGGTAGAGATTCATCCTGAGAGCCCTGAAACCTGCAGAAAGACGTTAAATTTAGAGGAAAACATCAAAATAACTTTTATCAGGTAGAGATTCATCCCGAGAGCACTGAAACCTGCAGGAAGATGCTAAATTTAGAGGAAAAACATCAAAATAACATTTATCAGGTAGAGATTCATCCCGAGAGCCCTGAAACCTGCAGGAAGATGCTAAATTTAGAGGAAAAATTGAGAAATTACACCAAAACCTGCAGGAAGATGCTAAATTTAGAGGAAAAACATCAAAATAACAACTTTTATCAGGTAGAGATTCATCCCGAGAGTCCTGAAACCTGCAGAAAGATGATAAATTTAGAGGAAAAACTGAGAAATTACACCAAAACCTGCAGGAAGATGCTAAATTTAGAGGAAAAACATCTGAATTGTAACATTTATCAGGTAGAGATTCATCCTGACAGCCCTGAAACCTGCAGAAAGACGTTAAATTTAGAGGAAAACATCAAAATAACTTTTATCAGGTAGAGATTCATCCCGAGAGCCCTGAAACCTGCAGGAAGATGCTAAATTTAGAGGAAAAACATCAAAATAACATTTATCAGGTAGAGATTCATCCCGAGAGCCCTGAAACATGCAGGAAGATGCTAAATTTAGAGTAAAAACTGAGAAATTACACCAAAACCTGTAGGAAGACATCAAGTTTAGAGGAAAAACATCAGAATTATGACATTTATCAGTTAGAGATTCATCCTGAGAGCCCTGAAATTTGCAGGAAGATGCTAAATTTAGAGAAAAAACATCAAAATAGCAAATTTTATCAGGTAGAGATTCATCCCGAGAGCCCTGAAACCTGCAGGAAGATGCTAAATTTAGAGTAAAAACTGAGAAATTACACCAAAACCTGTAGGAAGACATCAAGTTTAGAGGAAAAACATCAGAATTATGACATTTATCAGTTAGAGATTCATCCTGAGAGCCCTGAAATTTGCAGGAAGATGCTAAATTTAGAGAAAAAACATCAAAATAGCAAATTTTATCAGGTAGAGATTCATCCCGAGAGCCCTGAAACCTGCAGGAAGATGCTAAATTTAGAGAAAAAACATCAGAATTATAACATTTGTCAGGTAGAGATTAGTCCTGAGAGCCCGAAACCTGCAGAAAGATGCTAAATTTATAAGAAAAATATCAGAATTATAACATTTATCAGGTAGAGATTCACCCTGAGAGCCCTGAAACCTGCAGAAAGGTGCTAAATTTAGAGGAAAACATCAGAATTGTAACATTTATTAGGTAGAGATTCATCCTGAGAGCCCTGAAACCTGCAGAAAGACGTTAAATTTAGAGGAAAAACTGAGAAATTACACCAAAACCTGCAGGAAGATGTTAAATTTAGAGGAAAAACATCAAAATAAGAACTTTTATCAGGCAGAGATTCATCCTGAGAGCCCTGAAAACTGCAGAAAGATGCTAAATTTAGAGGAAAAATTGAGAATTACACCAAAGCCTGCAGGAAGACATCAAGTTTAGAGGAAAAACATCAAAATAACTTTTATGAGGTAGAGATTCATCCTGAGAGCCCTGAAACCTGCAGGAAGATGCTAAATTTAGAGGAAAAATATCAGAATTATAACATTTATCAGGTAGAGATTCATCCTGAAACCTGCAGGAAGATGCAAAATTTCGAGGAAAAACATCAAAATAACAACTTTTATCAGGTAGAGATTCATCCTGAGAGCCCTAAAACCTGCAGCAACATGCTAAATTTAGAGGAAAAACATCAAAATAACATTTATCAAGTAGAGATTCGCCCTGAAACCTGCAAGAAGATGCTAAATTTAGAGGAAAAATTGAGAAATTACACCAAAACCTGCAGGAAGATGCTAAATTTAGAGGAAAACATCAGAATTATGACATTTATCAGGTAGAGATTCATCCTGAGAGCCCTGAAACCTGCAGAAAGACGTTAAATTTAGAGGAAAACATCAAAATAACTTTTATCAGGTAGAGATTCATCCCGAGAGCCCTGAAACATGCAGGAAGATGCTAAATTTAGAGGAAAAATATCAGAATTATAACATTTATCAGGTAGAGATTCATCCTGAAACATGCAGGAAAATGCTAAATTTAGAGTAAAAACTGAGAAATTACACCAAAACCTGGAGGAAGACATCAAGTTTAGAGGAAAAACATCAGAATTATGACATTTATCAGTTAGAGATTCATCCTGAGAGCCCTGAAATTTGCAGGAAGATGCTAAATTTAGAGAAAAAACATCAAAATAGCAAATTTTATCAGGTAGAGATTCATCCCGAGAGCCCTGAAACCTGCAGGAAGATGCTAAATTTAGAGAAAAAACATCAGAATTATAACATTTGTCAGGTAGAGATTAGTCCTGAGAGCCCGAAACCTGCAGAAAGATGCTAAATTTATAAGAAAAATATCAGAATTATAACATTTATCAGGTAGAGATTCATCCCGAGAGCCCTGAAACCTGCAGGAAGATGCTAAATTTAGGAAAAACATGAGAATTGTAACATTTATCGGGCAGAGATTCATCCCAAGAGCCTTGAAACCTGCAGAAAGACGTTAAATTTCGAAGAAAAATATCAGAATTATAACATTTATCAGGTAGAGATTCACCCTGAGAGCCCTGAAACCTGCAGAAAGGTGCTAAATTTAGAGGAAAAACATAAAAATAACAACTTTTATCAGGTAGAGATTCATCCCGAGAGCCCTGAAACTTGAAGAAAGACATTAAATTTAGAGGAAAAACTGAGAAATTACACCAAAACCTGCAGAAAGACGTTAAATTTAGAGGAAAAACTGAGAAATTACACCAAAACCTGCAGAAAGATGTTAAATTTAGAGGAAAAACTGAGAAATTACACCAAAACCTGCAGAAAGACGTTAAATTTAGAGGAAAAACTGAGAAATTACACCAAAACCTGCAGGAAGATGCTAAATTTAGAGGAAAAACATCAGAATTATAACATTTATCAGGTAGAGATTAATCCTGAGAGCCCTGAAACCTGCAGAAAGACGTGAAATTTAGAGGAAAACATTAGAATTATAGCATTTATCAGGTAGAAATTCACCCGAAGAGCCCTGAAATCTGCAGGAAGTTGCTAAATTTAGAGGAAAAATTGAGAAATTACACCAAAACCTGCAGGAAGATGCTAAATTTAGAGGAAAAACATAAAAATAACAACTTTTATCAGGTAGAGATTCATCCCGAGAGCCCTGAAACTTGAAGAAAGACATTAAATTTAGAGGAAAAACTGAGAAATTACACCAAAAGCTGAAGGAAGACATCAAGTTTAGAGGAAAAACATCAGAATTATAACATTTATCAGGTAGAGATTCATCCCGGGAGCCCTGAATCCTGCAGAAAGACGTTAAATTTATAAGAAAAATATCAGAATTATAACATTTATCAGGTAGAGATTCACCGTGAGAGCCCTGAAACCTGCAGGAAGATGCTAAATTTAGAGGAAAACATCAGAATTGTAATATTTATCGGGAAGACATTCATCCTGAGAGCCCTGAAACCTGCAGAAAGATGTTAAATTTAGAGGAAAAAACTGAGAAATTACACCAAAACCTGCAGAAAGACGTTAAATTTAGAGGAAAAACTGAGAAATTACACCAAAACCTGCAGAAAGACGTTAAATTTAGAGGAAAAACTGAGAAATTACACCAAAACCTGCAGGAAGATGCTAAATTTAGAGGAAAAACATCAGAATTATAACATTTATCAGGTAGAGATTAATCCTGAGAGCCCTGAAACCTGCAGAAAGACGTGAAATTTAGAGGAAAACATTAGAATTATAGCATTTATCAGGTAGAAATTCACCCGAAGAGCCCTGAAATCTGCAGGAAGTTGCTAAATTTAGAGGAAAAATTGAGAAATTACACCAAAACCTGCAGGAAGATGCTAAATTTAGAGGAAAAACATAAAAATAACAACTTTTATCAGGTAGAGATTCACCCCGAGAGCCCTGAAACCAGCAAGAAGATGCTAAATTTAGAGGAAAAACATCAGAATTATAACATTTATTAGGTAGAGATTCATCCTGAGAGCCCTGAAACCTGCAGAAAGATGCTAAATGTAGAGGAAAAACATCAGAATTATGACATTTATCAGGTAGAGATTCATCCTGAAACCTGCAGGAAGATGCTAAATTTAAAGGAAAAACTGAGAAATTACACCAAAACCTGCAGGAAGACGCTAAATTTAGAGGAAAAACATCAAAATAACAACTTTTATCAGGTAGAGATTCATCCTGAGAGCCCTGAAACCTGCAGAAAGATGATAAATTTAGAGGAAAAACTGAGAAATTACACCAAAACCTGCAGGAAGATGCTAAATTTAGAGGAAAAACATCAGAATTATAACATTTATCAGGTAGAGATTCTTCCCGGGAGCCCTGAAACCTGCAGGAAGACGTTAAATTTAGAGGAAAAACATCAGAATTATGACATTTATCAGGTAGAGATTCATCCTGAAACCTACAGAAAGATGATAAATTTAGAGGAAAAACTGAGAAATTACACCAAAACCTGCAGGAAGATGCTAAATTTAGAGGAAAAACATCTGAATTGTAACATTTATCAGGCAGATTTATCCAGAGCCCGGAAACCAGCAGAAAGATGCTAAATTTAGAGGAAAAACATCGGAATTATGACATTTATCAGGTAGAGATTCATCCTGACAGCCCTGAAACCTGAAGAAAGACGTTAAATTTAGAGGAAAACATCAAAATAACTTTTATCAGGTAGAGATTCATCCTGAAACCTGCAGGAAGATGCTAAATTTAGAGGAAAAACATCAAAATAACATTTAACAGGTAGAGATTCATCCCGAGAGCCCTGAAACATGCAGGAAGATGTTAAATTTAGAGTAAAAACTGAGAAATTACACCAAAACCTGTAGGAAGACATCAAGTTTAGAGGAAAAACATCAGAATTATGACATTTATCAGTTAGAGATTCATCCTGAGAGCCCTGAAATTTGCAGGAAGATGCTAAATTTAGAGAAAAAACATCAAAATAGCAAATTTTATCAGGTAGAGATTCATCCCGAGAGCCCTGAAACCTGCAGGAAGATGCTAAATTTAGAGGAAAAACATCGACATTATAACATTTATCGGGCAGAAATTCACCCTGAGAGCCCTGAAACCTGCAGGAAGATGCAAAATTTATAAGAAAAATATCAGAATTATGACATTTATCAGGTAGAGATTCATCCCGAGAGCCCTGAAACCTGCAGGAAGATGCTAAATTTAGAGAAAAAACATCAGAATTATAACATGTATCAGGTAGAGATTCATCCCGAGAGCCCTGAAACCTGCAGGAAGATGCTAAATTTAGGAAAAACATCAAAATAACATTTATCAGACAGAGATTCATCCTGAGAGCCCTGAAACCTGCAGGAAGACGTTAAATTTAGAGAAAAAACATCAGAATTATAACATTTATCAGGTAGAGATTCTTCCCGGGAGCCCTGAAACCTGCAGGAAGACGTTAAATTTAGAGGAAAAACATCAGAATTATGACATTTATCAGGTAGAGATTCATCCTGAAACCTACAGAAAGATGATAAATTTAGAGGAAAAACTGAGAAATTACACCAAAACCTGCAGGAAGATGCTAAATTTAGAGGAAAAACATCTGAATTGTAACATTTATCAGGCAGATTTATCCAGAGCCCGGAAACCAGCAGAAAGATGCTAAATTTAGAGGAAAAACATCGGAATTATAACATTTATCAGGTAGAGATTAATCCTGACAGCCCTGAAACCTGCAGGAAGATGCTAACTTTAGAGGAAAAATTGAGAAATTACACCAAAACCTGCAGGAAGATGCTAAATTTAGAGGAAAAACATCAAAATAACAACTTTTATCAGGTAGAGATTCATCCCGAGAGTCCTGAAACCTGCAGAAAGATGATAAATTTAGAGGAAAAACTGAGAAATTACACCAAAACCTGCAGGAAGATGCTAAATTTAGAGGAAAAACATCTGAATTGTAACATTTATCAGGCAGATTTATCCAGAGCCCGGAAACCAGCAGAAAGATGCTAAATTTAGAGGAAAAACATCGGAATTATAACATTTATCAGGTAGAGATTAATCCTGAGAGCCCTGAAACCTGCAGAAAGATGCTAAATTTAGAGGAAAAATTGAGAATTACACCAAAGCCTGCAGGAAGACGTTAAATTTAGAGGAAAAACATTAGAATTATGACATTTATCAGGTAGAGATTCATCCTGAAACCTACAGAAAGATGATAAATTTAGAGGAAAAACTGAGAAATTACACCAAAACCTGCAGGAAGATGCTAAATTTAGAGGAAAAACATCTGAATTGTAACATTTATCAGGCAGATTTATCCAGAGCCCGGAAACCAGCAGAAAGATGCTAAATTTAGAGGAAAAACATCGGAATTATAACATTTATCAGGTAGAGATTAATCCTGAGAGCCCTGAAACCTGCAGGAAGATGCTAACTTTAGAGGAAAAAATTGAGAAATTACACCAAAACCTGCAGGAAGATGCTAAATTTAGAGGAAAAACATCAAAATAACAACTTTTATCAGGTAGAGATTCATCCCGAGAGTCCTGAAACCTGCAGAAAGATGATAAATTTAGAGGAAAAACTGAGAAATTACACCAAAACCTGCAGGAAGATGCTAAATTTAGAGGAAAAACATCTGAATTGTAACATTTATCAGGCAGATTTATCCAGAGCCCGGAAACCAGCAGAAAGATGCTAAATTTAGAGGAAAAACATCGGAATTATAACATTTATCAGGTAGAGATTAATCCTGAGAGCCCTGAAACCTGCAGAAAGATGCTAAATTTAGAGGAAAATCATCAGAATTGTGACATTTATTGGGCAGAGATTCATCCCGAGAGCCCTGAAACCTGCAGAAAGATGATAAATTTAGAGGAAAATCATCAGAATTATGACATTTATCTGGTAGAGATTAGTCCCAAGAGCCCTGAAACCTGCAGGAAGACGTTAAATTTAGAGGAAAAACTGAGAAATTAAACCAAAACCTGCAGGAAGATGCTAAATTTAGAGGAAAAACATCAGAATTATGACATTTATCAGGTAGAGATTCATCCTGAGAGCCCTGAAACCTGCAGAAAGATGATAAATTTAGAGGAAAATCATCAGAATTATGACATTTATTTGGTAGAGATTCATCCTGAGAGCCCTGAAGCCTGCAGGAAGATGCTAAATTTAGAGGAAAAACATCAGAATTATGACATTTATCAGGTAGAGATTCATCCTGAGAGCCCTGAAACCTGCAGAAAGACGTTAAATTTAGAGGAAAACATCAAAATAACTTTTATCAGGTAGAGATTCATCCCGAGAGCACTGAAACCTGCAGGAAGATGCTAAATTTAGAGGAAAAACATCAAAATAACATTTATCAGGTAGAGATTCATCCCGAGAGCCCTGAAACCTGCAGGAAGATGCTAAATTTAGAGGAAAAATTGAGAAATTACACCAAAACCTGCAGGAAGATGCTAAATTTAGAGGAAAAACATCAAAATAACAACTTTTATCAGGTAGAGATTCATCCCGAGAGTCCTGAAACCTGCAGAAAGATGATAAATTTAGAGGAAAAACTGAGAAATTACACCAAAACCTGCAGGAAGATGCTAAATTTAGAGGAAAAACATCTGAATTGTAACATTTATCAGGTAGAGATTCATCCTGACAGCCCTGAAACCTGCAGAAAGACGTTAAATTTAGAGGAAAACATCAAAATAACTTTTATCAGGTAGAGATTCATCCCGAGAGCCCTGAAACCTGCAGGAAGATGCTAAATTTAGAGGAAAAACATCAAAATAACATTTATCAGGTAGAGATTCATCCCGAGAGCCCTGAAACATGCAGGAAGATGCTAAATTTAGAGTAAAAACTGAGAAATTACACCAAAACCTGTAGGAAGACATCAAGTTTAGAGGAAAAACATCAGAATTATGACATTTATCAGTTAGAGATTCATCCTGAGAGCCCTGAAATTTGCAGGAAGATGCTAAATTTAGAGAAAAAACATCAAAATAGCAAATTTTATCAGGTAGAGATTCATCCCGAGAGCCCTGAAACCTGCAGGAAGATGCTAAATTTAGAGTAAAAACTGAGAAATTACACCAAAACCTGTAGGAAGACATCAAGTTTAGAGGAAAAACATCAGAATTATGACATTTATCAGTTAGAGATTCATCCTGAGAGCCCTGAAATTTGCAGGAAGATGCTAAATTTAGAGAAAAAACATCAAAATAGCAAATTTTATCAGGTAGAGATTCATCCCGAGAGCCCTGAAACCTGCAGGAAGATGCTAAATTTAGAGAAAAAACATCAGAATTATAACATTTGTCAGGTAGAGATTAGTCCTGAGAGCCCGAAACCTGCAGAAAGATGCTAAATTTATAAGAAAAATATCAGAATTATAACATTTATCAGGTAGAGATTCACCCTGAGAGCCCTGAAACCTGCAGAAAGGTGCTAAATTTAGAGGAAAACATCAGAATTGTAACATTTATTAGGTAGAGATTCATCCTGAGAGCCCTGAAACCTGCAGAAAGACGTTAAATTTAGAGGAAAAACTGAGAAATTACACCAAAACCTGCAGGAAGATGTTAAATTTAGAGGAAAAACATCAAAATAAGAACTTTTATCAGGCAGAGATTCATCCTGAGAGCCCTGAAAACTGCAGAAAGATGCTAAATTTAGAGGAAAAATTGAGAATTACACCAAAGCCTGCAGGAAGACATCAAGTTTAGAGGAAAAACATCAAAATAACTTTTATGAGGTAGAGATTCATCCTGAGAGCCCTGAAACCTGCAGGAAGATGCTAAATTTAGAGGAAAAATATCAGAATTATAACATTTATCAGGTAGAGATTCATCCTGAAACCTGCAGGAAGATGCAAAATTTCGAGGAAAAACATCAAAATAACAACTTTTATCAGGTAGAGATTCATCCTGAGAGCCCTAAAACCTGCAGCAACATGCTAAATTTAGAGGAAAAACATCAAAATAACATTTATCAAGTAGAGATTCGCCCTGAAACCTGCAAGAAGATGCTAAATTTAGAGGAAAAATTGAGAAATTACACCAAAACCTGCAGGAAGATGCTAAATTTAGAGGAAAACATCAGAATTATGACATTTATCAGGTAGAGATTCATCCTGAGAGCCCTGAAACCTGCAGAAAGACGTTAAATTTAGAGGAAAACATCAAAATAACTTTTATCAGGTAGAGATTCATCCCGAGAGCCCTGAAACATGCAGGAAGATGCTAAATTTAGAGGAAAAATATCAGAATTATAACATTTATCAGGTAGAGATTCATCCTGAAACATGCAGGAAAATGCTAAATTTAGAGTAAAAACTGAGAAATTACACCAAAACCTGGAGGAAGACATCAAGTTTAGAGGAAAAACATCAGAATTATGACATTTATCAGTTAGAGATTCATCCTGAGAGCCCTGAAATTTGCAGGAAGATGCTAAATTTAGAGAAAAAACATCAAAATAGCAAATTTTATCAGGTAGAGATTCATCCCGAGAGCCCTGAAACCTGCAGGAAGATGCTAAATTTAGAGAAAAAACATCAGAATTATAACATTTGTCAGGTAGAGATTAGTCCTGAGAGCCCGAAACCTGCAGAAAGATGCTAAATTTATAAGAAAAATATCAGAATTATAACATTTATCAGGTAGAGATTCATCCCGAGAGCCCTGAAACCTGCAGGAAGATGCTAAATTTAGGAAAAACATGAGAATTGTAACATTTATCGGGCAGAGATTCATCCCAAGAGCCTTGAAACCTGCAGAAAGACGTTAAATTTCGAAGAAAAATATCAGAATTATAACATTTATCAGGTAGAGATTCACCCTGAGAGCCCTGAAACCTGCAGAAAGGTGCTAAATTTAGAGGAAAACATCAGAATTGTAACATTTATTAGGTAGAGATTCATCCTGAGAGCCCTGAAACCTGCAGAAAGACGTTAAATTTAGAGGAAAAACTGAGAAATTACACCAAAACCTGCAGGAAGATGTTAAATTTAGAGGAAAAACATCAAAATAAGAACTTTTATCAGGCAGAGATTCATCCTGAGAGCCCTGAAAACTGCAGAAAGATGCTAAATTTAGAGGAAAAATTGAGAATTACACCAAAGCCTGCAGGAAGACATCAAGTTTAGAGGAAAAACATCAAAATAACTTTTATGAGGTAGAGATTCATCCTGAGAGCCCTGAAACCTGCAGGAAGATGCTAAATTTAGAGGAAAAATATCAGAATTATAACATTTATCAGGTAGAGATTCATCCTGAAACCTGCAGGAAGATGCAAAATTTCGAGGAAAAACATCAAAATAACAACTTTTATCAGGTAGAGATTCATCCTGAGAGCCCTAAAACCTGCAGCAACATGCTAAATTTAGAGGAAAAACATCAAAATAACATTTATCAAGTAGAGATTCGCCCTGAAACCTGCAAGAAGATGCTAAATTTAGAGGAAAAATTGAGAAATTACACCAAAACCTGCAGGAAGATGCTAAATTTAGAGGAAAACATCAGAATTATAACATTTATCAGGTAGAGATTCATCCCGAGAGCCCTGAAACCTGCAGGAAGATGCTAAATTTAGAGGAAAAATTGAGAAATTACACCAAAACCTGCAGGAAGATGCTAAATTTAGAGGAAAAACATGAAAATAACAACTTTTATAAGGTAAAGATTCATCCTGAAACCTGCAGAAAGATGATAAATTCAGAGGAAAAACTGAGAAATTACACCAAAACCTGCAGGAAGATGCTAAATTTACAGGAAAAACATCAAAAGAACAACTTTTATCAGGTAGAGATTCATCCCGAGAGCCCTGAAAACTGCAGGAAGATGCTAAATTTCGATGAAAAATTGAGAAATTACACCAAAACCTGGAGGAAGACATCAAGTTTAGAGTAAAAACATCAAAATAACAACTTTTATAAGGTAGTGATTCATCCTGAGAGCCCTGAAAGCTGCAGAAAGATGCTAAATTTAGAGGAAAAACATCACAATTATGACATTTATCGGGTAGAGATTCATCCCGAGAGCCCTGAAACCTGCAGGAAGACGTTAAATTTAGAGTAAAAACATGAAAATAACAACTTTTATAAGGTAAAGATTCATCCTGAAACCTGCAGAAAGATGATAAATTCAGAGGAAAAACTGAGAAATTACACCAAAACCTGCAGGAAGATGCTAAATTTACAGGAAAAACATCAAAATAACAACTTTTATCAGGTAGAGATTCATCCCGAGAGCCCTGAAACCTGCAGGAAGATGCTAAATTTCGATGAAAAATTGAGAAATTACACCAAAACCTGCAGGAAGACATCAAGTTTAGAGGAAAAACATCAAAATAACAACTTTTATAAGGTAGAGATTCATCCTGAGAGCCCTGAAAGGTGCAAAAAGATGCTAAATTTAGAGGAAAAATTGAGAAATTACAACAAAACCTGCAGGAAGAAATCAAGTTTAGAGGAAAAATATCAGAATTATAACATTTATCAGGCAGAGATTCATCCCGAGAGCCCTGAAATATGCAGGAAGATGCTAAATTTAGAAGAAAACATCAAAATTATAATATTTATCAGGTAGAGATTCTTTCCAAGAGTCCTGAAACCTGCAGAAAGACGTTAAATTTGTCAGAAAAATATCAAAATTATAACATTTATCAGGTAGAGCTTCATCCTGAGAGCCCTGAAATATGCAGGAAGATGCTAAATTTAGAAGAAAACATCAAAATTATAATATTTATCAGGTAGAGATTCTTTCCAAGAGCTCTGAAACCTGCAGAAAGACGTTAAATTTGTCAGAAAAATATCAAAATTATAACATTTATCAGGTAGAGATTCATCCTGAGAGCCCTGAAACCTGCAGAAAGACGTTAAATTTAGAGGAAAAACATCAAAATAACAACATTTATCAGGTAGAGATTCATCCTGAAACTTGCAGAAAGACGCTAAATTTATAAAATATCAGAATTATGACATTCATCAGGTAAAGATTCATCCCGAGAGCTCTGAAACCTGCAGAAAGAAGTTAAATTTAAAGGAAAATATGAGAAATTAAACCTAAACCTGCAGGAAGACATCAAGTTTAGAGGAAAAACATCAGAATTGTAACTTTCATCAGGCAGAGATTCACCCTGAGAGCCCTGAAACCTGCAGGTAGAAGTCATATTCATGAGAAAATCATTAAAATTACATTTATGAGGTTAATTCACCATCCAGGCCCTGTCCTACCCAGGTAAAACTGCCCCCTAAACTACCCTTACGAAGGAAAACTACCCCCAAACCTCCCCTCTTCTGCTAAAAGTATCCTCAAACTTGCTCTCCCTGGGTAAGACTGCAACCCAATCTATCCTTACCAAGGAAAACTGTCTAAAACCTGCACTCCTATTGGCCTGTGAGATGAAGATGAAGACGAGAGTCCTGGTGTTCAGATGAAGATTAAGTTGAGGGTCCTGGTATTCAGATGAAGATGAGGGTCCTGGTGTTCAGATGAAGAGGAGGTCCTGGTATTCAGATAAAGATGAAGATGAGGGTCCTGGTATTCAGTTGAGGATGAAGTTGAGGGTCCTGGTATTCAGACGAAGATGAAGATGAGGGTACTGGTATTCAGATGAAGATGAGGGTCCTGGTGTTCAGATGAAGATGAGGTCCTGGTATTCAGATAAAGATGAAGATGAGGGTCCTGGTATTCAGTTGAAGATGAAGTTGAGGGTCCTGGTATTCAGACGAAGATGAAGATGAGGGTACTGGTATTCAGACGAAGATAAAGATGAGGGTCCTGGTGTTCAGACGAAGATGAAGATGAGGGTCCTGGTGTTCAGACGAAGATGAAGATGAGGGTCCTGGTATTTAGATGAAGATGAGGGTCCTGGTGTTCAGATGAAGATGAGGGTCCTGGTGTTCAGATGAAGATGAAGATGAAGGTCCTGGTGTTCAGATGAAGATGAGGGTCCTGGTATTCAGATGAAGTTGAGGGTCCTGCTAATAAGATGAAGATGAAGACGAGGGTCCTGGTGTTCAGATGAAGACGAGGGTCCTGGTAATAGGATGAAGATGAGGATCCTGGTATTCAGATGAAGATGAAGAGGAGGATCCTGATATTCAGATGAAGATGAGGGTCCTGGTATTCAGATGAAGTTGAGGGTCCTGCTAATAAGATGAAGACGAGGGTCTTGGTGTTCAGATGAAGACGAGGGTCCTGGTAATAGGATGAAGATGAGGATCCTGATATTCAGATGAAGATGAGGGTCCTGGTGTTCAGACGAAGATGAAGATTAGGGTCCTGTTGTTCAGATAAAGATGAAGATGAAGATGAGGGTCCTGGTATTCAGATGAAGTTGAGGGTCCTGCAAATAAGATGAAGATGAAGACGAGGGTCCTGTTGTTAAGATGAAGATGAGGGTCCTGATATTCAGATGAAGACGAGGGTCCTGGTCTTCAGATGAAGACGAGGGTCCTGGTCTTCAGATGAAGATGAGAGTCCAGGTCTTCAGATGAAGATGAAGATCCTGGTCTTCAGATGAAGACGAACATGAAGACGAGAGTCTTGGTGGTCAGGTGAAGATGAAGGTCCTGGTCTTCAGATGAAGATGAGGATCCTGGTCTTCAGATGAAGATGAAAAGGAAGACGAGAGTCCTGGTGTTCAGGTGAAGATGAAGACGAGGGTCCTGGTGTTCAGATGAAGATGAAGACAAGAGTCTTGGTGTTTAAGTGAAGATGAAGGTCCTGGTACTCAGATGAAGATGAGAGTCCTGGTCTTCAGATGAAGATAAGGATCCTGGTCTTCAGATGAAGATGAACAGGAAGACGAGAGTCCTGGTGTTCAGGTGAAGATGAAGGTCCTGGTATTCAGATGAAGATGAAGACGAGGGTCCTGGTGGTAAGATGAAGATGAAGACGAGAGTCCTGGTCTTCTGATGAAGACGAGAGTCCTGGTGTTCAGATGAAGATGAAGACAAGAGTGTTGGTGCTCAAGTGAAGATGAAGGTCCTGGTATTCAGATGAAGATGAGAGTCCTGGTCTTCAGATGAAGATGAGGATCCTGGTCTTCAGATGAAGATGAACTGGAAGACGAGAGTCCTGGTGTTCAGGTGAGATGAAGACGAGAGTCCTGGTCTTCAGATGAAGACGAGGGTCCTGGTCTTCAGATGAAGATGAAGACGAGTCTTGGTGTTCAAGTGAAGATGAAGGTCCTGGTATTCAGATGAAGACGAGGGTCCTGGTCTTTGGATGAAGAAGAGAGTCCTGGTCTTCAGATGAAGATGAGAGTCCTGGTTTTTGGATAAAGATAAAGATTCTGTTCTTTGGATGAAGATAAAGACGAGAGTCTTGGTGTTCAGGTGAAGATGAAGGTCCTGGTATTCAGATGAAGATGAAGACGAGGGTCCTGGTGTTCAGATGAAGATGAAGACGAGAGTCCTGGTCTTCTGATGAAGACGAGGGTCCGGGTCTTCAGATGAAGATGAGAGTCCTGGTCTTCAGATGAAGATGAGAGTCCTGGTCTTTGGATGAAGATGAAGATCCTGATCTTCAGATGAAGACAAGAGTCTTGGTGTTCAAATGAAGATGAAGGTCCTGGGATTCAGATGAAGACGAGGGTCCTGGTCTTCAGATGAAGATGAGAGTCCAGGTCTTCAGATGAAGATCCTGGTCTTCAGATGAAGATGAACATGAAGACGAGAGTCTTGGTGTTCAGATGAAGATGAAGACGAGAGTCCTGGTCTTCAGATGAAGACGAGGGTCCTGGTGTTCAGATGAAGACAAGAGTCTTGGTGTTCAAGTGAAGATGAAGGTCCTGGTCTTCAGATGAAGATGAGAGTCCTGGTCTTTGGATGAAGGTGAAGATCCTGGTCTTCAGATAAAGATGAAGATGAAGACATGAGTCTTGGTGTTCAAGTGAAGATGAAGGTCCTGGTATTCAGATGAAGACGAGGGTCCTGGTCTTCAGATGAAGATGAAGCTGAGAGTCCTGGTCTTCAGATGAAGATGAGAGTCCTGGTCTTTGGATGAAGGTGAAGATCCTGGTCTTCAGATAAAGATGAAGATGAAGACATGAGTCTTGGTGTTCAAGTGAAGATGAAGGTCCTGGTATTCAGATGAAGATGAGAGTCCTGGTCTTCAGATGAAGATCCTGGTCTTCAGATGAAGATGAACATGAAGACGAGAGTCTTGGTGTTCAGGTGAAGATGAAGACGAGGGTCCTGGTCTTCTGATGAAGGTGAAGCTGAGAGTCCTGGTATTCAGATGAAGACGAGAGTCCTGGTCTTCAGATGAAGATGAGGATCCTGGTCTTCAGATAAAGATGAAGATGAAGAGAAGAGTCTTGGTGTTCAAGTGAAGATGAAGGTCCTGGTATTCAGATGAAGACTAGGGTCCTGGTCTTCAGATGAAGATGAAGCTGAGAGTCCTGGTCTTCAGATGAAGATGAGAGTCCTGGTCTTTGGATGAAGGTGAAGATCCTGGTCTTCAGATGAAGATGAGAGTCCTGGTCTTTGGATGAAGGTGAAGATCCTGGTCTTCTGGTGAAGATGAAGACAAGAGTCTTGGTGTTCAAGTGAAGATGAAGGTCCTGGTATGAAGATGAGAGTCCTGGTCTTCAGATGAAGATCCTGGTCTTCAGATGAAGATGAACATGACGACGAGGGTCCTGGTAATAGGATGAAGATGAGAATCCTGGTATTCAGATGAAGATGAAGAGGAGGATCCTGATATTCAGATGAAGATGAGGGTCCTGGTATTCAGATGAAGTTGAGGGTCCTGCTAATAAGATGAAGATGAAGACGAGGGTCCTGGTGTTCAGATGAAGACGAGGGTCCTGGTAATAGGATGAAGATGAGGATCAAGGTATTCAGATGAAGATGAAGAGGAGGATCCTGATATTCAGATGAAGATGAGGGTCCTGGTGTTCAGACGAAGATGAAGATTAGGGTCCTGTTGTTCAGATGAAGATGAAGATGAAGATGAGGGTCCTGGTATTCAGATGAAGTTGAGGGTCCTGCAAATAAGATGAAGATGAAGACGAGGGTCCTGTTGTTAAGATGAAGATGAGGGTCCTGATATTCAGATGAAGACGAGGGTCCTGGTCTTCAGATGAAGACGAGGGTCCTGGTCTTCAGATGAAGATGAGAGTCCAGGTCTTCAGATGAAGATGAAGATCCTGGTCTTCAGATGAAGACGAACATGAAGACGAGAGTCTTGGTGGTCAGGTGAAGATGAAGGTCCTGGTCTTCAGATGAAGATGAGGATCCTGGTCTTCAGATGAAGATGAAAAGGAAGACGAGAGTCCTGGTGTTCAGGTGAAGATGAAGACGAGGGTCCTGGTGTTCAGATGAAGATGAAGACAAGAGTCTTGGTGTTCAAGTGAAGATGAAGGTCCTGGTACTCAGATGAAGATGAGAGTCCTGGTCTTCAGATGAAGATAAGGATCCTGGTCTTCAGATGAAGATGAACAGGAAGACGAGAGTCCTGGTGTTCAGGTGAAGATGAAGGTCCTGGTATTCAGATGAAGATGAAGACGAGGGTCCTGGTGGTAAGATGAAGATGAAGACGAGAGTCCTGGTCTTCTGATGAAGACGAGAGTCCTGGTGTTCAGATGAAGATGAAGACAAGAGTGTTGGTGTTCAAGTGAAGATGAAGGTCCTGGTATTCAGATGAAGATGAGAGTCCTGGTCTTCAGATGAAGATGAGGATCCTGGTCTTCAGATGAAGATGAACAGGAAGACGAGAGTCCTGGTGTTCAGGTGAGATGAAGACGAGAGTCCTGGTCTTCAGATGAAGACGAGGGTCCTGGTCTTCAGATGAAGATGAAGACAAGAGTCTTGGTGTTCAAGTGAAGATGAAGGTCCTGGTATTCAGATGAAGACGAGGGTCCTGGTCTTTGGATGAAGAAGAGAGTCCTGGTCTTCAGATGAAGATGAGAGTCCTGGTTTTTGGATGAAGATTCTGTTCTTTGGATGAAGATGAAGACGAGAGTCTTGGTGTTCAGGTGAAGATGAAGGTCCTGGTATTCAGATGAAGATGAAGACGAGGGTCCTGGTGTTCAGATGAAGATGAAGACGAGAGTCCTGGTCTTCTGATGAAGACGAGGGTCCGGGTCTTCAGATGAAGATGAAGATGAGAGTCCTGGTCTTCAGATGAAGATGAGAGTCCTGGTCTTTGGATGAAGATGAAGATCCTGATCTTCAGATGAAGATGAAGACAAGAGTCCTGGTCTTCAGATGAAGACGAGGGTCCTGGTGTTCAGATGAAGATGAAGACAAGAGTCTTGGTGTTCAAGTGAAGATGAAGGTCCTGGTCTTCAGATGAAGATGAAGATGAAGACATGAGTCTTGGTGTTCAAGTGAAGATGAAGGTCCTGGTATTCAGATGAAGACGAGGGTCCTGGTCTTCAGATGAAGATGAAGCTGAGAGTCCTGGTCTTCAGATGAAGATGAGAGTCCTGGTCTTTGGATGAAGGTGAAGATCCTGGTCTTCAGTAAAGATGAAGATGAAGACATGAGTCTTGGTGTTCAAGTGAAGATGAAGGTCCTGGTATTCAGATGAAGATGAGAGTCCTGGTCTTCAGATGAAGATCCTGGTCTTCAGATGAAGATGAACATGAAGACGAGAGTCTTGGTGTTCAGGTGAAGATGAAGACGAGAGTCCTGGTGTTCAGATGAAGACGAGGGTCCTGGTCTTCTGATGAAGGTGAAGCTGAGAGTCCTGGTATTCAGACGAAGACGAGAGTCCTGGTCTTCAGATGAAGATGAGGATCCTGGTCTTCAGATAAAGATGAAGTTGAAGAGAAGAGTCTTGGTGTTCAAGTGAAGATGAAGGTCCTGGTATTCAGATGAAGACGAGGGTCCTGGTCTTCAGATGAAGATGAAGCTGAGAGTCCTGGTCTTCAGATGAAGATGAGAGTCCTGGTCTTTGGATGAAGGTGAAGATCCTGGTCTTCAGATGAAGATGAAGACGAGTCTTGGTGTTCAAGTGAAGATGAAGGTTCTGGTATTCAGATGAAGACGAGGGTCCTGGTCTTCAGATGAAGATGAGGATCCTGGTCTTCAGATGAAGATGAAGATGAAGACAAGAGTCTTGGTTTTCAAGTGAAGATGAAGGTCCTGGTATTCAGATGAAGATGAGAGTCCTGGTCTTCAGATGAAGATCCTGGTCTTCAGATGAAGATGAACAGGAAGACGAGAGTCCTGGTGTTCAGGTGAAGATGAAGACGAGAGTCCTGGTCTTCATATGAAGACGAGGGTCCTGGTGTTCAGATGATGATGAACATAAAGACGAAAGTCTTGGTGTTCAGGTGAAGATGAAGGTCCTGGTATTCAGATGAAGACGAGAGTCCTGGTCTTCAGATGAAGATGAGGATCCTGTCTTCAGATAAAGATGAAGACAAGAGTCTTGGTGTTCAAGTGAAGATGAAGGTCCTGGTATTCAGATGAAGATGAGAGTTCTGGTCTTCAGATGAAGATCCTGGTCTTCAGATGAAGATGAACATGAAGACGAGAGTCTTGGTGTTCAAGTGAAGATGAAGGTCCTGGCATTCAGATGAAGATGAGAGTCCTGGTCTTCAGATGAAGATGAAGATCCTGGTCTTCACATGAAGATGAACATAAAGACGAGAGTCTTGGTGTTCAGGTGAAGATGAAGACGAGAGTCCTGGTCTTCAGATGAAGATGAGGGTCCTGGTGTTCAGATGAAGACAAGAGTCTTGGTGTTCAAGTGAAGATGAAGGTCCTGGTATTCAGATGAAGACGAGGGTCCTGGTCTTCAGATGAAGATGAAGCTGAGAGTCCTGGTCTTCAGATGAAGATGAGAGTCCTGGTCTTTGGATGAAGGTGAAGATCCTGGTCTTCAGATGAAGATGAAGACGAGTCTTGGTGTTCAAGTCAAGATGAAGGTTCTGGTATTCAGATGAAGACGAGGGTCCTGGTCTTCAGATGAAGATGAGGATCCTGGTCTTCAGATGAAGATGAAGACAAGAGTCTTGGTGTTCAAGTGAAGATGAAGGTCCTGGTATTCAGATGAAGATGAGAGTCCTGGTCTTCAGATGAAGATCCTGGTCTTCAGATGAAGATGAACAGGAAGACGAGAGTCCTGGTGTTCAGGTGAAGATGAAGACGAGAGTCCTGGTCTTCATATGAAGACGAGGGTCCTGGTGTTCAGATGATGATGAACATAAAGACAAGAGTCTTGGTGTTAAAGTGAAGATGAAGGTCCTGGTATTCAGATGAAGATGAGAGTGCTGGTCTTCAGATGAAGATCCTGGTCTTCAGATGAAGATGAACATGAAGACGAGAGTCTTGGTGTTCAAGTGAAGATGAAGGTCCTGGCATTCAGATGAAGATGAGAGTCCTGGTCTTCAGATGAACATGAGGATCCTGGTCTTCAGATGAAGATGAACAGGAAGACGAGAGTCCTGGTGTTCAGGTGAAGATGAAGACGAGAGTCCTGGTCTTCAGATGAAGACGAGGGTCCTAGTGTTCAGATGAAGACAAGAGTCTTGGTGTTCAAGTGAAGATGAAGGTCCTGGTATTCAGATGAAGACGAGGGCCCTGATCTTCTGATGAAGATGAGAGTCCTGGTCTTCAGATGAAGATGAGAGTCCTGGTCTTCAGATGAAGATGAGGATCCTGGTCTTCAGATGAAGATGAAGACAAGAGTCTTGGTGTTAAAGTGAAGATGAAGGTCCTGGTATTCAGATGAAGATGAGAGTCCTGGTCTTAAGATGAAGATCCTGGTCTTCAGATGAAGATGAACATGAAGACGAGAGTCTTGGTGTTCAAGTGAAGATGAAGGTCCTGGTATTCAGATGAAGATGAGAGTCCTGGTCTTCAGATGAACATGAGGATCCTGGTCTTCAGATGAAGATGAACAGGAAGACGAGAGTCCTGGTGTTCAGGTGAAGATGAAGACGAGAGTCCTGGTCTTCAGATGAAGGCGAGGGTCCTGGTGTTCAGATGAAGATGAAGACAAGAGTCTTGGTGTTCAAGTGAAGATGAAGGTCCTGGTATTCAGATGAAGATGAGAGTCCTGGTGTTCAGATGAAGATGAGAGTCCAGGTCTTCAGATGAAGATGAAGATCCTGGTCTTCAGATGAAGATAAGAGTCCTGGTCTTCAGATGAAGATGAGGATCCTGGTCTTCAGATGAAGATGAAGACAAGAGTCTTGGTGTTCAAGTGAAGATGAAGGTCCTGGTATTCAGATGAAGATGAGAGTCCTGGTCTTCAGATGAAGATCCTGGTCTTCAGATGAAGATGAACAGGAAGACGAGAGTCCTGGTGTTCAGGTGAAGATGAAGACGAGAGTCCTGGTCTTCATATGAAGACGAGGGTCCTGGTGTTCAGATGATGATGAACATAAAGACAAGAGTCTTGGTGTTAAAGTGAAGATGAAGGTCCTGGTATTCAGATGAAGATGAGAGTGCTGGTCTTCAGATGAAGATCCTGGTCTTCAGATGAAGATGAACATGAAGACGAGAGTCTTGGTGTTCAAGTGAAGATGAAGGTCCTGGCATTCAGATGAAGATGAGAGTCCTGGTCTTCAGATGAACATGAGGATCCTGGTCTTCAGATGAAGATGAACAGGAAGACGAGAGTCCTGGTGTTCAGGTGAAGATGAGAGTCCTGGTCTTCAGATGAAGACGAGGGTCCTAGTGTTCAGATGAAGACAAGAGTCTTGGTGTTCAAGTGAAGATGAAGGTCCTGGTATTCAGATGAAGACGAGGGCTCTGATCTTCTGATGAAGATGAGAGTCCTGGTCTTCAGATGAAGATGAGAGTCCTGGTCTTCAGATGAAGATGAGGATCCTGGTCTTCAGATGAAGATGAAGACAAGAGTATTGGTGTTAAAGTGAAGATGAAGGTCCTGGTATTCAGATGAAGATGAGAGTCCTGGTCTTAAGATGAAGATCCTGGTCTTCAGATGAAGATGAACATGAAGACGAGAGTCTTGGTGTTCAAGTGAAGATGAAGGTCCTGGTATTCAGATGAAGATGAGAGTCCTGGTCTTCAGATGAAGATGAACAGGAAGACGAGAGTCCTGGTGTTCAGGTGAAGATGAAGACGAGAGTCCTGGTCTTCAGATGAAGGCGAGGGTCCTGGTGTTCAGATGAAGATGAAGACAAGAGTCTTGGTGTTCAAGTGAAGATGAAGGTCCTGGTATTCAGATGAAGATGAGAGTCCTGGTGTTCAGATGAAGATGAGAGTCCAGGTCTTCAGATGAAGATGAAGATCCTGGTCTTCAGATGAAGATAAGAGTCCTGGTCTTCAGATGAAGATGAGGATCCTGGTCTTCAGATGAAGATGAAGATGAAGACAAGAGTCTTGGTGTTCAAGTGAAGATGAAGGTCCTGGTATTCAGATGAAGATGAGAGTCCTGGTCTTCAGATGAAGATGAGGATCCTGGTCTTCAGATGAAGATGAACAGGAAGACGAGAGTCCTGGTGTTCAGGTGAAGATGAAGACGAGAGTCCTGGTCTTCAGATGAAGACGAGGGTCCTGGTGTTCAGATGAAGATGAAGATGAAGACAAGAGTCTTGGTGTTCAAGTGAAGATGAAGGTCCTGGTATTCAGATGAAGATGACAGTCCTGGTGTTCAGATGAAGATGAGAGTCCAGGTCTTCAGATGAAGATCCTGGTCTTCAGATGAAGATAAGAGTCCTGGTCTTCAGATGAAGATGAGGATCCTGGTCTTCAGATGAAGATGAAGACAAGAGTCTTGGTGTTCAAGTGAAGATGAAGGTCCTGGTATTCAGATGAAGATGAAGATGAAGGTCCTGGTATTCAGATGAAGACGAGAGTCCTGGTCTTCAGATGAAGATGAAGACAAGAGTCTTGGGGTTCAAGTGAAGATGAAGGTCCTGGTATTCAGATGAAGATGAGAGTCCTGGTCTTCTGATGAAGATGAGAGTCATGGTCTTCAGATGAAGATGAGGATCCTGGTCTTCAGATAAAGATGAAGACAAGAGTCTTGGTGTTCAAGTGAAGATGAAGGTCCTGGTATTCAGATGAAGATGAGAGTCCTGGTCTTCAGATGAAGATCCTGGTCTTCAGATGAAGATGAACAGGAAGACGAGAGTCCTGGTGTTCAGGTGAAGATGAAGACGAGAGTCCTGGTCTTCAGATGAAGACGAGGGTCCTGGTGTTCATATGAAGATGAAGATCCTGGTCTTCAGATGAAGATGAAGACAAGAGTCTTGGTGTTCAAGTGAAGATGAAGGTCCTGGTATTCAGAGGAAGATGAAGACGAGGGTCCTGGTGTTCAGATGAAGATGAAGACGAGAGTCCTGGTGTTCAGATGAAGATGAAGACAAGAGTCTTGGTGTTCAAGTGAAGATGAAGGTCCTGGTATTCAGATGAAGACCAGAGTATAAATTAGCTGGGGTACAATACACAATGCAAAAAATGAGCTTGTATACATTAGCTGGGGTACAATAGACAATGCAAAAACTGAGCTCTTAAATATTAGCGGCGGTACAACAGATTCAAAAAATGAGCTCGTATACATTAGCTGCGGTACAATACATAATGCAAAAAATGAGCTCTTACACATTAGCTGGGGTACAATACATAATGCAAAAGATGAGCTCTTAAACATTAGCTGTGATACAACACATGCAAAAACTGAGCTTGTAAATATTAGCTGCGGTATACAAAAATTGAGCTCGTATACATTAGCTGGGGTACAATAGACAATGAAAAACCTGAGCTCTTAAATATTAGCTGCGGTTCAACAGATTCAAAAAATGAGCTCGTATACATTAGCTGCGGTTAAATACACAATGCAAAAAATGAACTCTTATACATTAGCTGGGGTACAATACACAATGCAAAAACGGAGCTCGTATACATTAGCTGGGGTATAATACATCCTCTACCTGCACAGCTTTCAACTTGGCTGGAACACGTTGGCTGGAAAACTTTGGCTGGAACACCTGGGCTGGAACACCTGGGCTGTAACACACTTGACATGAGTAGTACATTAGCTTTAACACATTAGCTGTAACACATGAGACCTAATACATTAGCTGCAGTACAACAGATTCAAAAAAATGAGCTCGTATACATTAGCTGGGGTACAATGCACAATGCAAAAAATGAGCTCTTAAACATTAGCTGGGGTACAATACACAATGCAAAAACTGAGCTCTTAAATATTAGCTGCGGTACGACAGACTAAAAAAAATGAGCTTGTATACATTAGCTGCGGTACAATAGACAATAAAAAACCTGAGCTCAAACATTAGCTGCGGTTCAACAGATTCAAAAAATGAGCTCGTATACATTAGCTGCGGTTCAATACACAATGCAAAAAATGAACTCTTATACATTAGCTGGGGTACAATACACAATGCAAAAAATGAGCTCAAACATTAGCTGGGGTACAATACACAATGCAAAAACGGAGCTCTTAAATATTAGCTGCAGTACAACAGATTCAAAAAATGAGCTCGTATACATTAGCTGGGGTACAATAAACAATGCAAAAAATTAGCTCGTATACATTAGCTGGGGTATAATACATCCTCTACCTGCACAGCTTTCAACTTGGCTGGAACACGTTGGCTGGAACACGTTGGCTGGAACACCTGGGCTGGAACACACTTGACATGAGTAGTACATTAGCTTTAACACATTAGCTGTAACACATGAGACCTAATACATTAGCTGCGGTTCAACAGATTCAAAAAATGAGCTCGTATACATTAGCTGCGGTTCAATACACAATGCAAAAAATGAACTCATACATTAGCTGGGGTACAATACACAATGCAAAAAATGAGCTCAAACATTAGCTGGGGTACAATACACAATGCAAAAACGGAGCTCTTAAATATTAGCTGCAGTACAACAGATTCAAAAAATGAGCTCTTATACATTAGCTGGGGTACAATACACAATGCAAAAAATGAGCTTGTATACATTAGGTGGGGTACAATACACAATGCAAAAACGGAGCTCTTAAATATTAGCTGCAGTACAACAGATTCAAAAAATGAGCTTGTATACATTAGCGTCGGTTCAATACAATGCAAAAAATGAACTCTTATACATTAGCTGGGGTACAATCCAAAATGCAAAAACTGAGCTCTTCAATATTAGCTGCGGCACAACAGATTCAAAAAATGAGCTCGTATACATTAGGTGCGGTAATATAGACTATGTAAAAAATGAGCTCTTATACATTAGCTGGGGTACAATACACTGCAAAAAATGAGCTCAAACATCAGCTGTGATACAACACATGCAAAAACTGAGCTTGTAAATATTAGCTGCGGTATACAAAAAATGAGCTCGTATACATTAGCTGGGGTACAATAGACAATGAAAAACCTGAGCTCTTAAATATTAGCTGCGGTTCAACAGATTCAAAAAATGAGCTCGTATACATTAGCTGCGGTTCAATACACAATGCAAAAAATGAACTCATACATTAGCTGGGGTACAATACACAATGCAAAAAATGAGCTCAAACATTAGCTGGGGTACAATACACAATGCAAAAACGGAGCTCTTAAATATTAGCTGCGGTTCAACAGATTCAAAAAATGAGCTCGTATACATTAGCTGGGGTACAATACACAATGCAAAAACTGAGCTCTTAAATATTAGCGGCGGTACAACAGATTCAAAAAATGAGCTCGTATACATTAGCTGCGGTACAATACATAATGCAAAAAATGAGCTCTTACACATTAGCTGGGGTACAATACATAATGCAAAAGATGAGCTCTTAAACATTACCTGTGATACAACACATGCAAAAACTGAGCTTGTAAATATTAGCTGCGGTATAGAAAAACTGAGCACGTATACATTAGCTGCGGTTCAATACACAATGTAAAAAATGAACTCATACATTAGCTGGGGTACAATACACAATGCAAAAAATGAGCTCAAACATTAGCTGGGGTACAATACACAATGCAAAAACGGAGCTCTTAAATATTAGCTGCGGTTCAACAGATTCAAAAAATGAGCTTGTATACATTAGCTGGGGTACAATACACAATGCAAAAACGCAGCTCTTAAATATTAGCTGGGGTACAACAGGTTAAAAAAATGAGCTCGTATACATTAGCTGCGGTACAATACACAATGCAAAAAATGAGCTCTTAAACATTAGCTGGGGTACAATACACAATGCAAAAACTGAGGTCTTAAATATTAGCTGCGGTACGACAGATTCAAAAAATGAGCTCGTACACATTAGCTGGGCTACAATACACAATGCAAAAAATGAGCTCGTATACATTAGCTGGGGTATAATACATCCTCTACCTGCACATCTTTCAACTTGGCTGGAACACGTTGGCTGGAACACTTTGGCTGGAACACCTGGGCTGAAACACACTTGACATGAGTAGTACATTAGCTTTAACACATTAGCTGTAACACATGAGACCTAATACATTAGCTGCAGTACAAAAGATTCAAAAAATGAGCTCGTACACATTAGCTGGGGTACAATACACAATGCAAAAAATGAGCTTGTATACATTAGCTGGGGTACAATACACAATGCAAAAACTGAGCTCTTAAATATTAGCTGCGGTACAACAGATTCAAAAAATGAGCTTGTATACATTAGCTGGGGTACAATACACAATGCAAAAAATGAGCTTGTATACATTAGCTGGGGTACAATACACAATGCAAAAACGGAGCTCTTAAATATTAGCTGCGGTACAACATTTTCAAAAAATGAGCTCGTATACATTAGCTGCGGTAATATAGACAATGCAAAAAATGAGCTCATACATTAGCTGGGGTACAATACACTGCAAAAAATGAGCTCAAACATTAGCTGTGATACAACACATGCAAAAACTGAGCTTGTAAATATTAGCTGCGGTATACAAAAAATGAGCTCGTATACATTAGCTGGGGTATAATACATCCTCTACCTGCACATCTTTCAACTTGGCTGGAACACGTTGGCTGGAACACTTTGGCTGGAACACCTGGGCTGGAACACACTTGACATGGGTAGTACATTAGCTTTAACACATTAGCTGTAACACATAAGACCTAATAGATTAGCTGCAGTACAACAGATTCAAAAAATGAGCTCGTATACATTAGCTGGGGTACAATGCACAATGCAAAAAATGAGCTTGTATACATTAGCTGGGGTAAAATACACAATGCAAAAAATGAGCTCTTAAACATTAGCTGGGGTACAATACACAATGCAAAAACTGAGCTCTTAAACATTAGCTGGGGTACAATACACTGCAAAAAATGAGCTCAAACATTAGCTGTGATTCAACACATGCAAAAACTGAGCTTGTAAATATTAACTGCGGTATACAAAAAATGAGCTCGTATACATTAGCTGGGGTACAATACACAATGCAAAAACTGAGCTCTCATACATTAGCTGGGGTACAATACACAATGCAAAAACTGAGCTCTTAAATATTAGCTGAAGTACAATGGATTCATAAAATGAGCTCGTATACATTAGCTGGGGTACAATACACAATGCAAAAAATGAACTCTCATACATTAGCTGGGGTACAATACACAATGCAAAAACTGAGCTCTTAAATATTAGCTGGGGTACAACAGATTCAAAAAATGAGCTCGTATACATTAGCTGGGGTACAATACACGATGCAAAAAATGAGCTCTTATACATTAGCTGGGGTACAATACACAATGCAAAAATGAGCTTGTATACATTACCTGGGATACAATACACAATGCAAAAACGGAGCTCTTAAATATTAGCTGCGGTACAATAGATTCAAAAAATGAGCTCGTATACATTAGCTGCGGTACAATACACAATGCAAAAAATGAGCTCTTACACATTAGCTGGGGTACAATACATAATGCAAAAGATGAGCTCTTAAACATTACCTGTGATACAACACATGCAAAAACTGAGCTTGTAAATATTAGCTGCGGTATGGAAAAACTGAGCACATATACATTAGCTGGGGTACAATACACGATGCAAAAACGGAGCTCTTAAATATTAGCTGGGGTACAATACACAATGAAAAAAAATGAGCTCGTATAAATTAGCTGGGGTATAATACATCCTCTACCTTCACAGCTTTCAACTTGGTTGGAACACGTTGGCTGGAACACTTTCGCTGGAACACCTGGGCTGGAACACCTGGGCTGGAACACACTTGACATGAGTAGTACATTAGCTTTAACACATTAGCTGTAACACATAAGACCTAATACATTTGCTGCAGTACAGCAGATTCAAAAAATGAGCTCGTATACATTAGCTGGGGTACAATGCACAATGCAAAAAATGAGCTTGTATACATTAGCTGGGGTACAATACACAATGCAAAAACGGAGCTCTTAAATATTAGCTGCAGTACAACAGATTCAAAAAATGAGCTCTTATACATTAGCTGGGGTACAATACACAATGCAAAAACTGAGCTCTTAAATATTAGCTGGGGTACAAAGGATTCAAAAAATGAGCTCGTATACATTAGCTGGGGTACAATACACAATGCAAAAATGAGCTTGTATACATTACCTGGGGTACAATACACAATGCAAAAACGGAGCTCTTAAATATTAGCTGCGGTACAACAGATTAAAAAAATGAGCTCGTATACATTAGCTGCGGTACAATACACAATGCAAAAAATGAGCTCTTACACATTAGCTGGGGTACAATACATAATGCAAAAGATGAGCTCTTAAACATTACCTGTGATACAACACATGCAAAAACTGAGCTTGTAAATATTAGCTGCGGTATAGAAAAACTGAGCACGTATACATTAGCTGGGGTACAATACACAATGCAAAAACGGAGCTCTTAAATATTAGCTGGGGTACAATACACAATGCAAAAAATGAGCTCGTATACATTAGCTGGGGTATAATACATCCTCTACCTTCACAGCTTTCAACTTGGTTGGAACACGTTGGCTGGAACACTTTGGCTGGAACACCTGGGCTGGAACACCTGGGCCGGAACACACTTGACATGAGTAGTACATTAGCTTTAACACATTAGCTGTAACACATAAGACCTAATACATTAGCTGCGGTACAACAGATACAAAAAATGAGCTCGTATACATTAGCTGGGGTACAATACATAATGCAAAAGATGAGCTCTTAAACATTACCTGTGATACAACACATGCAAAAACAGAGCTTGTAAATATTAGCTGCGGTATAGAAAAACTGAGCACGTATACATTAGCTGGGGTACAATGCACAATGCAAAAAATGAGCTTGTATACATTAGCTGGGGTACAATACACAATGCAAAAATGAGCTCTTAAACATTAGCTGGGGTACAATACACAATGCAAAAACTGAGCTCTTAAATATTAGCTGCGGTACGACAGATTCAAAAAATGAGCTCGTACACATTAGCTGGGGTACAATACACAATGCAAAAAATGAGCTCGTATACATTAGCTGGGGTATAATACATCCTCTACCTGCACATCTTTCAACTTGGCTGGAAAACGTTGGCTGGAACACTTTGGCTGGAACACCTGGGCTGGAACACCTGGGCTGAAACACACTTGACATGAGTAGTACATTAGCTTTAACACATTAGCTCTAACACATAAGACCTAATAGATTAGCTGCGGTACAACAGATAGAAAAAATGAGCTCGTATACATTAGCTGGGGTACAATACACAATGCAAAAAATGAGCTCGTATACATTAACTGGGGTAAAATAGACAATGCAAAAACTGAGCTCTTAAACATTAGCTGGGGTACAATACACTGCAAAAAATGAGCTCAAACATTAGCTGTGATACAATACATGCAAAAACTGAGCTTGTAAATATTAGCTGCGGTATAAAAAAATGAGCTCGTATACATTAGCTGGGGTACAATACACAATGCAAAAAATGAGCTCGTATACATTAGCTGGGGTACAATGCACAATGCAAAAAATGAGCTTGTATACATTAGCTGGGGTACAATACACAATGCAAAAACGGAGCTCTTAAATATTAGCTGCAGTACAACAGATTGAAAAAATGAGCTCGTATACATTAGCTGGGGTACAATACACAATGCAAAAAATGAGCTCGTATACATTAGCTGGGGTATAATACATCCTCTACCTGCACAGCTTTCAACTTGGCTGGAACACCTGGGCTGGAACACACTTGACATGAGTAGTACATTAGTTTTAACACAGCTGTAACACATGAGACCTAATACATTAGCTGCAGTACAACAGATTCAAAAAATGAGCTCGTATACATTAGCTGGGGTACAATACACAATGCAAAAAATGAGCTCAAACATTAGCTGGGGTACAATACACAATGCAAAAAATGAGCTCTTAAACATTAGCTGGGGTACAATACACAACGCAAAAACGGAGCTCTTAAATATTAGCTGCAGTACAACAGATTCAAAAACTGAGCTCGTATACATTAGCTGGGGTACAATACACAATGCAAAAAATGAGCTCATATACATTAGCTGGGGTACAATCCACAATGCAAAAACTGAGCTCTTAAATATTAGCTGCGGCACAACAGATTCAAAAAATGACCTCATATACATTAGCTGGGGTACAATACACAATGCAAAAAATGAGCTCAAACATTAGCTGTGATACAACACGTGCAAAAACTGTGCTTTTAAATATTAGCTACGGTATACAAAAAAATGAGCTCGTATACATTAGCTGGGGTACAATACACAATGCAAAAAATGAGCTCGTATACATTAGCTGGGGTATAATACATCCTCTACCTTCACAGCTTTCAACTTGGTTGGAACACTTTGGCTGGAACACTTTGGCTGGAACACCTGGGCTGGAACACACTTGACATGAGTAGTACATTAGCTTTAACACATTAGCTGTAACACATGAGACCTAATACATTAGCTGCGGTACAACAGATACAAAAAATGAGCTCGTATACATTAGCTGGGGTACAATACACAATGCAAAAAATGAGCTCTTAAATATTAGCTGCGGTACAACAGATTCAAAAAATGAGCTCGTATACATTAGCTGCGGTACAATACACAATGCAAAAAATGAGCTCTTACACATTAGCTGGGGTACAATACATAATGCAAAAGATGAGCTCTTAAACATTACCTGTGATACAACACATGCAAAAACTGAGCTTGTAAATATTAGCTGCGGTATAGAAAAACTGAGCACGTATACATTAGCTGGGGTACAATGCACAATGCAAAAAATGAGCTCTTAAACATTAGCTGGGGTACAATACACAATGCAAAAACTGAGCTCTTAAATATTAGCTGCGGTACGACAGATTCAAAAAATGAGCTCGTACACATTAGCTGGGCTACAATACACAATGCAAAAAATGAGCTCGTATACATTAGCTGGGGTATAATACATCCTCTACCTGCACATCTTTCAACTTGGCTGGAACACGTTGGCTGGAACACTTTGGCTGGAACACCTGGGCTGAAACACACTTGACATGAGTAGTACATTAGCTTTAACACATTAGCTGTAACACATGAGACCTAATACATTAGCTGCAGTACAACAGATTCAAAAAATGAGCTCGTACACATTAGCTGGGGTACAATACACAATGCAAAAAATGAGCTCTTATACATTAGCTGGGGTACAATACACAATGCAAAAACGGAGCTCTTAAATATTAGCTGCAGTACAACAGATTCAAAAAATGAGCTCGTATACATTAGCTGGGGTACAATACACAATGCAAAAAATGAGCTCTTATACATTAGCTGGGGTACAATACACAATGCAAAAACGGAGCTCTTAAATATAAGCTGCAGTACAACAGATTCAAAAAATGAGCTCTTATACATTAGCTGGGGTACAATACACAATGCAAAAACTGAGCTCTTAAATATTAGCTGGGGTACAAAGGATTCAAAAAATGAGCTCGTATACATTAGCTGGGGTACAATACACAATGCAAAAATGAGCTTGTATACATTACCTGGGGTACAATACACAATGCAAAAACGGAGCTCTTAAATATTAGCTGCGGTACAACAGATTAAAAAAATGAGCTCGTATACATTAGCTGCGGTACAATACACAATGCAAAAAATGAGCTCTTACACATTAGCTGGGGTACAATACATAATGCAAAAGATGAGCTCTTAAACATTACCTGTGATACAACACATGCAAAAACTGAGCTTGTAAATATTAGCTGCGGTATAGAAAAACTGAGCACGTATACATTAGCTGGGGTACAATGCACAATGCAAAAACGGAGCTCTTAAATATTACTTGGGGTACAATACACAATGCAAAAAATGAGCTCGTATACATTAGCTGGGGTATAATAGACAATGCAAAAACTGAGCTCTTAAACATTAGCTGGGGTACAATACACTGCAAAAAATGAGCTCAAACATTAGCTGTGATACAACACATGCAAAAACTGAGCTTGTAAATATTAGCTGCGGTATACAAAAAATGAGCTCGTATACATTAGCTGGGGTACAATACACAAAGCAAAAAATGAGCTCGTATACATTAGCTGGGGCATAATACATCCTCTACCTGCACAGCTTTCAACTTGGCTGGAACACGTTGGCTGGAACACTTTGGCTGGAACACCTGGGCTGGAACACACTTGACATGAGTAGTACATTAGCTTTAACACATTAGCTGTAACACATACGACCTAATACATTTGCTGCAGTACAGCAGATTCAAAAAATGAGCTCGTATACATTAGCTGGGGTACAATACACAATGCAAAAACGGAGCTCTTAAATATTAGCTGCAGTACAACAGATTCAAAAAATGAGCTTGTATCCATTAGCTGCGGTTCAATACAATGCAAAAAATGAACTCTTATACATTAGCTGGGGTACAATCCACAATGCAAAAAGTGAGCTCTTAAATATTAGCTGCAGTACAACAGATTCAAAAAAATGAGCTTGTATACATTAGCTGCGGTTCAATACAATGCAAAAAATGAACTCTTATACATTAGCTGGGGTACAATCCACAATGCAAAAACTGAGCTCTTAAATATTAGCTGCGGTACAACAGATTCAAAAAATGAGCTCGTATACATTAGCTGGGGTACAATACACAATGCAAAAAATGAGCTTGTATACATTAGCTGGGGTACAATCCACAATACAAAAACTGAGCTCTTAAATATTAGCTGCGGTACAACATTTTCAAAAAATGAGCTCGTATACATTAGCAACGGTAATATAGACAATGCAAAAAATGAGCTCTTATACATTAGCTGGGGTACAATACACTTCAAAAAATGAGCTCAAACATTAGCTGTGATACAACACATGCAAAAACTGAGCTTGTAAATATTAGCTGCGGTATACAAAAGATGAGCTCGTATACATTAGCTGCGGTTCAATACACAATGCAAAAAATGAACTCTTATACATTAGCTGGGGTACAATACACAATGCAAAAAATTAGCTCTTAAACATTAGCTGGGGTACAATACACAATGCAAAAACTGAGCTCTTAAATATTAGCTGCGGTACGACAGATTCAAAAAATGAGCTCGTACACATTAGCTGGGGTACAATACACAATGCAAAAAATGAGCTCTTAAACATTAGCTGGGGTACAATACACAATGCAAAAACTGAGCTCTTAAATATTAGCTGCAGTACAACAGATTCAAAAAATGAGCTCGTATACATTAGCTGGGGTACAATACACAATGCAAAAAATGAGCTCGTATACATTAGCTGGGGTATAATACATCCTCTACCTGCACAGCTTTCGATTTCGCTGGAACACGGCTGGAACACTTTGGCTGGAACACCTGGGCTGGAACACACTTGACATGAGCAGTACATTAGCTTTAACACATTAGCTGTAACACATGAGACCTAATACATTAGCTGCAGTACAACAGATACAAAAAATGAGCTCGTATACATTAGCTGGGGTACAATACACAATGCAAAAAATGAGCTCGTATACATTAGCTGGGGTACAAGAGAATATGAAAAAATTGAACTCTTAAATGTAAGCAGCGGTTCAACAGATTCAAAAAATGGAGTTCGTATACATTAGCTGCGGTTCAATACACAATGCAAAAAATGAGCTCTTAAACATTAGCTGGGGTACAATACACAATGCAAAAACGGAGCTCTTAAATATTAGCTGCAGTACAACAGATTCAAAAAATGAGCTCGTATACATTAGCTGCGGTTCAATGCAATGCAAAAAATGAACTCTTATACATTAGCTGGGGTACAATCCACAATGCAAAAACGGAGCTCTTAAATATTAGCTGCGGTACAACAGATTCAAAAAATGAGCTTGTATACATTAGCTGCGGTTCAATGCAATGCAAAAAATGAACTCTTATACATTAGCTGGGGTACAATCCACAATGCAAAAAATGAGCTCTTAAACATTAGCTGGGGTATAATACACAATGCAAAAACGGAGCTCTTAAATATTAGCTGCAGTACAACAGATTCAAAAAATGAGCTTGTATACATTAGCTGCGGTTCAATGCAATGCAAAAAATGAACTCTTATACATTAGCTGGAGTACAATCCACAATGCAAAAACGGAGCTCTTAAATATTAGCTGCGGTACAACAGATTCAAAAAATGAGCTCGTATACATTAGCTGGGGTACAATACACAATGCAAAAATGCGCTTGTATACATTAGCTGGGGTACAATCCACAATGCAAAAACTGAGCTCTTAAATATTAGCTGTGGTACAACAGATTCAAAAAATGAGCTCAAACATTAGCTGTGATACAACACATGCAAAAACTGAGCTTGTAAATATTAGCTGCGGTAATATAGATTCAAAAAATGAGCTCGTATACATTAGCTGGGGTAGAATACACAATGCAAAAAATGAGCTCTTAAACATTAGCTGGGGTACAATACACAATGCAAAAGATGAGCTCTTAAACATTACCTGTGATACAACACATGCAAAAACTGAGCTCTTAAATATTAGCTGCGGTACAACAGATTCAAAAAATGAGCTCGTATACATTAGCTGGGGTACAATACACAATGCAAAAAATGAGCTCTTATACATTAGCTGGGGTACAATAGACAATGAAAAAACTGAGCTCTTAAATATTAGCTGCGGTTCAACAGATTCAAAAAATGAGCTCGTATACATTAGCTGCGGTTCAATACACAATGCAAAAACTGAGCTCTTAAATATTAGCTGCGGTACGACAGATTCAAAAAATGAGCTCGTACACATTAGCTGGGGTACAATACACAATGCAAAAAATGAGCTTGTATACATTAGCTGGGGTACAATACACAATGCAAAAACGGAGCTCTTAAATATTAGCTGCAGTACAACAGATTCAAAAAATGAGCTCGTACACATTAGCTGGGGTACAATACACAATGCAAAAAATGAACTCTCATACATTAGCTGGGGTACAATACATCCTCTACCTGCACATCTTTCAACTTGGCTGGAAAACGTTGGCTGGAACACTTTGGCTGGAACACCTGGGCTGGAACACCTGGGCTGGAACACCTGGGCTGAAACACACTTGACATGAGTAGTACATTAGCTTTAACACATTAGCTCTAACACATAAGACCTAATAGATTAGCTGCGGTACAACAGATAGAAAAAATGAGCTCGTATACATTAGCTGGGGTACAATACACAATGCAAAAAATGAGCTTGTATACATTAGCTGGGGTACAATACACAATGCAAAAATGGAGCTCTTAAATATTAGCTGCGGTACAACAGATTCAAAAAATGAGCTCGTATACATTAGCTGGGGTACAATACACTGCAAAAAATGAGCTCAAACATTAGCTGTGATACAACACATGCAAAAACTGAGCTCTTAAATATTAGCTGCGGTTCAACAGATTCAAAAAATGAGCTCGTATACATTAGCTGGGGTACAATACACAATGCAAAAAATGAACTCATACATTAGCTGGGGTACAATACACAGTGCAAAAACGGAGCTCTTAAATATTAGCTGCAGTACAACAGATTCAAAAAATGAGCTTGTATACATTAGCTGCGGTTCAATACAATGCAAAAAATGAACTCTTATACATTAGCTGGGGTACAATCCACAATGCAAAAACTGAGCTCTTAAATATTAGCTGCAGTACAACAGATTCAAAAAATGAGCTTGTATACATTAGCTGCGGTTCAATACAATGCAAAAAATGAACTTTTATACATTAGCTGGGGTACAATCCACAATGCAAAAACTGAGCTCTTAAATATTAGCTGCGGTACAACAGATTCAAAAAATGAGCTCGTATACATTAGGTGGGGTACAATACACAATGCAAAAATGAGCTTGTATACATTAGCTGGGGTACAATCCACAATGCAAAAACTGAGCTCTTAAATATTAGCTGCGGTACAACAGATTCAAAAAATGAGCTCGTATACATTAGCTGGGGTACAATACACAATGCAAAAATGAGCTCGTATACATTAGCTGCGGTAACATAGACAATGCAAAAAATGAGCTCTTATACATTAGCTGGAGTACAATACACTTCAAAAAATGAGCTCAAACATTAGCTGTGATACAACACATGCAAAAACTGAGCTTGTAAATATTAGCTGCGGTATAATAAAAATGAGCTCGTATACATTAGCTGCGGTTCAATACACAATGCAAAAAATGAACTCATACATTAGCTGGGGTACAATACACGATGCAAAAACTGAGCTCTTAAATATTAGCTGCGGTACGACATTCAAAAAATGAGCTCGTACACATTAGCTGGGGTACAATACACAATGCAAAAAATGAGCTCTTATACATTAGCTGGGGTACAATACACAATGCAAAAACTGAGCTCTTAAATATTAGCTGCGGTACGACAGATTCAAAAAATGAGCTCGTACACATTAGCTGGGGTACAATACACAATGCAAAAAATGAGCTTGTATACATTAGCTGGGGTACAATACACAATGCAAAAACGGAGCTCTTAAATATTAGCTGCAGTAGAACAGATTCAAAAAATGAGCTCGTACACATTAGCTGGGGTACAATACACAATGCAAAAAATGAACTCTCATACATTAGCTGGGGTACAATACATCCTCTACCTGCACATCTTTCAACTTGGCTGGAAAACGTTGGCTGGAACACTTTGGCTGGAACACCTGGGCTGGAACACCTGGGCTGGAACACCTGGGCTGAAACACACTTGACATGAGTAGTACATTAGCTTTAACACATTAGCTCTAACACATAAGACCTAATAGATTAGCTGCGGTACAACAGATAGAAAAAATGAGCTCGTATACATTAGCTGGGGTACAATACACAATGCAAAAAATGAGCTTGTATACATTAGCTGGGGTACAATACACAATGCAAAAATGGAGCTCTTAAATATTAGCTGCGGTACAACAGATTCAAAAAATGAGCTCGTATACATTAGCTGGGGTACAATACACTGCAAAAAATGAGCTCAAACATTAGCTGTGATACAACACATGCAAAAACTGAGCTCTTAAATATTAGCTGCGGTTCAACAGATTCAAAAAATGAGCTCGTATACATTAGCTGGGGTACAATACACAATGCAAAAAATGAACTCATACATTAGCTGGGGTACAATACACAGTGCAAAAACGGAGCTCTTAAATATTAGCTGCAGTACAACAGATTCAAAAAATGAGCTTGTATACATTAGCTGCGGTTCAATACAATGCAAAAAATGAACTCTTATACATTAGCTGGGGTACAATCCACAATGCAAAAACTGAGCTCTTAAATATTAGCTGCAGTACAACAGATTCAAAAAATGAGCTTGTATACATTAGCTGCGGTTCAATACAATGCAAAAAATGAACTTTTATACATTAGCTGGGGTACAATCCACAATGCAAAAACTGAGCTCTTAAATATTAGCTGCGGTACAACAGATTCAAAAAATGAGCTCGTATACATTAGGTGGGGTACAATACACAATGCAAAAATGAGCTTGTATACATTAGCTGGGGTACAATCCACAATGCAAAAACTGAGCTCTTAAATATTAGCTGCGGTACAACAGATTCAAAAAATGAGCTCGTATACATTAGCTGGGGTACAATACACAATGCAAAAATGAGCTCGTATACATTAGCTGCGGTAACATAGACAATGCAAAAAATGAGCTCTTATACATTAGCTGGAGTACAATACACTTCAAAAAATGAGCTCAAACATTAGCTGTGATACAACACATGCAAAAACTGAGCTTGTAAATATTAGCTGCGGTATAATAAAAATGAGCTCGTATACATTAGCTGCGGTTCAATACACAATGCAAAAAATGAACTCATACATTAGCTGGGGTACAATACACAATGCAAAAACTGAGCTCTTAAATATTAGCTGCGGTACGACATTCAAAAAATGAGCTCGTACACATTAGCTGGGGTACAATACACAATGCAAAAAATGAGCTCTTATACATTAGCTGGGGTACAATACACAATGCAAAAACTGAGCTCTTAAATATTAGCTGCGGTACGACAGATTCAAAAAATGAGCTCGTACACATTAGCTGGGGTACAATACACAATGCAAAAAATGAGCTCGTATACATTAGCTGGGGTACAATACACAATGCAAAAAATGAGCTCGTATACATTAGCTGGGGTATAATACATCCTCTACCTGCACAGCTTTCAACTTGGCTGGAACACGTTGGCTGGAACACTTTGGCTGGAACACCTGGGCTGGAACACCTGGGCTGAAACACCTGGGCTGGAACACCTGGGCTGGAACACACTTGACATGAGTAGTACATTAGCTTTAACACATTAGCTGTAACACATAAGACCTAATACATTTGCTGCAGTACAGCAGATTCAAAAAATGAGCTCGTATACATTAGCTGGGGTACAATGCACAATGCAAAAAATGAGCTTGTATACATTAGCTGGGGTACAATACACAATGCAAAAACGGAGCTCTTAAATATTAGCTGCAGTACAAACGATTCAAAAAATGAGCTCGTATACATTAGCTGGGGTACAATACACAATGCAAAAATGAGCTTGTATACATTAGCTGCGGTACAACATTTTCAAAACATGAGCTCATATACATTAGCTGCGGTAATATACACAATGTAAAAACTGAGCTCTTAAATATTAGCTGGGGTACAACATTTTCAAAAAATAAGAGCTTGTATACATTAGCTGCGGTAATATAGACAATGCAAAAAATGAGCTCTTATACATTAGCTGTGGTACAATACACTGCAAAAAATGAGCTCAAACATTAGCTGTGATACAACACATGCAAAAACTGAGCTTGTAAATATTAGCTGCGGTATACAAAAAATGAGCTCGTATACATTAGCTGGGGTACAATAGACAATGAAAAAACTGAGCTCTTAAATATTAGCTGCGGTTCAACAGATTCAAAAAATGAGCTCGTATACATTAGCTGGGGTTCAATACACAATCCAAAAAATGAACTCTTATACATTAGCTGGGGTACAATACACAATGCAAAAAATGAGCTCTTAAACATTAGCTGGGGTACAATACACAATGCAAAAAATGAGCTCTTATACATTAGCTGGGGTACAATACATCCTCTACCTGCACAGCTTTCAACTTGGCTGGAACACGTTGGCTGGAACACGTTGGCTGGAACACCTGGGCTGGAACACCTGGGCTGGAACACCTGGGCTGGAACACACTTGACATGAGTAGTACATTAGCTTTAACACATTAGCTGTAACACATGAGACCTAATACATTAGCTGCAGTACAACAGATTCAAAAAATGAGCTCGTATACATTAGCTGGGGTACAATGCACAATGCAAAAAATGAGCTCAAACATTAGCTGTGATACAACACGTGCAAAAACTGTGCTTTTAAATATTAGCTACGGTATACAAAAAAATGAGCTCGTATACATTAGCTGGGGTAAAATAGACAATGAAAAAACTGAGCTCTTAAATATTACCTGCGGTTCAACAGATTCAAAAAATGAGCTCGTATACATTAGCTGCGGTTCAATACACAATGCAAAAAATGAACTCTTATACATTAGCTGGGGTACAATACACAATGCAAAAAATGAGCTCTTAAACATTAGCTGGAGTACAACACACAATGCAAAAACGGAGCTCTTAAATATTAGCTGCAGTACAACAGATTCAAAAAATGAGCTCGTATACATTAGCTGGGGTACAATACACAATGCAAAAAATGAGCTCGTATACATTAGCTGGGGTATAATACATCCTCTACCTGCACAGCTTTCAACTTGGCTGGAACACGATGGCTGGAACACGTTGGCTGGAACACGTTGGCTGGAACACCTGGGCTGGAACACAATTGACATGAGTAGTACATTAGCTTTAACACATTAGCTGTAACACATGAGACCTAATACATTAGCTGCAGTACAACAGATTCAAAAAATGAGCTCGTATACATTAGCTGCGGTAATATAGACAATGCAAAAAATGAGCTCTTATACATTAGCTGGGGTACAATACACTGCAAAAAATGAGCTCAAACATTAGCTGTGATACAACACATGCAAAAACTGAGCTTGTAAATATTAGCTGCGGTATACAAAAAATGAGCTCGTATACATTAGCTGGGGTATAGTACATCCTCTACCTGCACATCTTTCAACTTGGCTGGAACACGTTGGCTGGAACACTTTGGCTGGAACACCTGGGCTGGAACACCTGGGCTGAAACACACTTGACATGAGTAGTACATTAGCTTTAACACATTAGCTGTAACACATAAGACCTAATAGATTAGCTGCAGTACAACAGATTCAAAAAATGAGCTCGTATACATTAGCTGGGGTACAATGCACAATGCAAAAAATGAGCTTGTATACATTAGCTGGGGTACAATACACAATGCAAAAAATGAGCTCTTGAACATTAGCTGGGGTACAATACACAATGCAAAAACTGAGCTCTTAAACATTAGCTGGGGTACAATACACTGCAAAAAATGAGCTCAAACATTAGCTGTGATTCAACACATGCAAAAACTGAGCTTGTAAATATTAACTGCGGTATACAAAAAATGAGCTCGTATACATTAGCTGGGGTACAATACACAATGCAAAAACTGAGCTCTTAAATATTAGCTGAAGTACAATGGATTCATAAAATGAGCTCGTATACATTAGCTGGCGTACAGTACACAATGCAAAAAATGAACTCTCATACATTAGCTGGGGTACAATACACAATGCAAAAACTGAGCTCTTAAATATTAGCTGGGGTACAACAGATTCAAAAAATGAGCTCTTATACATTAGCTGGGGTACAATACACAATGCAAAAATGAGCTTGTATACATTACCTGGGATACAATACACAATGCAAAAACGGAGCTCTTAAATATTAGCTGCGGTACAATAGATTCAAAAAATGAGCTCGTATACATTAGCTGCGGTACAATACACAATGCAAAAAATGAGCTCTTACACATTAGCTGGGGTACAATACATAATGCAAAAGATGAGCTCTTAAACATTACCTGTGATACAACACATGCAAAAACTGAGCTTGTAAATATTAGCTGCGGTATAGAAAAACTGAGCACGTATACATTAGCTGGGGTACAATACACGATGCAAAAACGGAGCTCTTAAATATTAGCTGGGGTACAATACACAATGAAAAAAAATGAGCTCGTATACATTAGCTGGGGTATAATACATCCTCTACCTTCACAGCTTTCAACTTGGTTGGAACACGTTGGCTGGAACACTTTCGCTGGAACACCTGGGCTGGAACACCTGGTCTGGAACACCTGGGCTGGAACACACTTGACATGAGTAGTACATTAGCTTTAACACATTAGCTGTAACACATAAGACCTAATACATTTGCTGCAGTACAGCAGATTCAAAAAATGAGCTCGTATACATTAGCTGGGGTACAATGCACAATGCAAAAAATGAGCTTGTATACATTAGCTGGGGTACAATACACAATGCAAAAACGGAGCTCTTAAATATTAGCTGCAGTACAAACGATTCAAAAAATGAGCTTGTATACATTAGCTGCGGTTCAATACAATGCAAAAAATGAACTCTTATACATTAGCTGGGGTGCAATCCACAATGAAAAAACTGAGCTCTTCAATATTAGCTGCGGCACAACAGATTCAAAAAATGACCTCGTATACATTAGCTGGGGTACAATACACAATGCAAAAATGAGCTTGTATACATTAGCTGCGGTACAACATTTTCAAAAAATGAGCTCGTATACATTAGCTGCGGTAATATACACAATGTAAAAACTGAGCTCTTAAATGTTAGCTGGGGTACAACATTTTCAAAAAATGAGCTTGTATACATTAGCTGCGGTAATATAGACAATGCAAAAAATGAGCTCTTATACATTAGCTGGGGTACAATACACTGCAAAAAATGAGCTCAAACATTAGCTGTGATACAACACATGCAAAAACTGAGCTTGTAAATATTAGCTGCGGTATACAAAAAATGAGCTCGTATACATTAGCTGGGGTACAATAGACAATGAAAAAACTGAGCTCTTAAATATTAGCTGCGGTTCAACAGATTCAAAAAATGAGCTCGTATACATTAGCTGGGGTACAATACACAATGCAAAAAATGAACTCATACATTAGCTGGGGTACAATATACAATGCAAAAAATGAGCTCTTAAACATTAGCTGGGGTACAATACACAATGCAAAAACGGAGCTCTTAAATATTAGCTGCAGTACAACAGATTCAAATAATGAGCTCGCATACATTAGCTGGGGTACAATACACAATGCAAAAAATGAGCTCTTATACATTAGCTGGGGTATAATACATCCTCTACCTGCACAGCTTTCAACTTGGCTGGAACACCTGGGCTGGAACACACTTGACATGAGTAGTACATTAGCTTTAACACATTAGCTGTAACACATGAGACCTAATACATTAGCTGCAGTACAACAGATTCAAAAAATGAGCTCGTATACATTAGCTGGGGTACAATGCACAATGCAAAAAATGAGCTCAAACATTAGCTGTGATACAACACGTGCAAAAACTGTGCTTTTAAATATTAGCTACGGTATACAAAAAAATGAGCTCGTATACATTAGCTGGGGTAAAATAGACAATGAAAAAAATGAGCTCTTAAATATTACCTGCGGTTCAACAGATTCAAAAAATGAGCTCGTATACATTAGCTGCGGTTCAATACACAATGCAAAAAATGAACTCTTATACATTAGCTGGGGTACAATACACAATGCAAAAAATGAGCTCTTAAACATTAGCTGGGGTACAATACACAATGCAAAAACGGAGCTCTTAAATATTAGCTGCAGTACAACAGATTCAAAAAATGAGCTCGCATACATTAGCTGGGGTACAATACACAATGCAAAAAATGAGCTCGTATACATTAGCTGGGGTATAATACATCCTCTACCTGCACAGCTTTCAACTTGGCTGGAACACGTTGGCTGGAACACTTTGGCTGGAACACCTGGGCTGGAACACCTGGGCTGGAACACCTGGGCTGGAACACAATTGACATGAGTAGTACATTAGCTTTTACACATTAGCTGTAACACATGAGACCTAATACAATAGCTGCAGTACAACAGATTCAAAAAATGAGCTCGTATACATTAGCTGGGGTACAATGCACAATGCAAAAAATGAGCTTGTATACATTAGCTGGGGTACAATACACAATGCAAAAACGGAGCTCTTAAATATTAGCTGCAGTACAACATTTTCAAAAAATGAGCTCTTATACATTAGCTGGGGTACAATACACTGCAAAAAATGAGCTCAAACATTAGCTGTGATACAACACATGCAAAAACTGAGCTTGTAAATATTAGCTGCGGTATACAAAAAATGAGCTCGTATACATTAGCTGGGGTATAATACATCCTCTACCTGCACATCTTTCAACTTGGCTGGAACACGTTGGCTGGAACACTTTGGCTGGAACACCTGGGCTGGAACACCTGGGCTGAAACACACTTGACATGAGTAGTACATTAGCTTTAACACATTAGTTGTAACATATGAGACCTAATACATTAGCTGCAGTACAACAGATTCAAAAAATGAGCTCGTATACATTAGCTGGGGTACAATGCACAATGCAAAAAATGAGCTCGTATACATTAGCTGGGGTACAATACACAATGCAAAAAATGAGCTCAAACATTAGCTGGGGTACAATACACAATGCAAAAACTGAGCTCTTAAACATTAGCTGGGGTACAATACACTGCAAAAAATGAGCTCAAACATTAGCTGTGATTCAACACATGCAAAAACTGAGCTTGTAAATATTAACTGCGGTATACAAAAAATGAGCTCTTAAACATTAGCTGGGGTACAATACACAATGCAAAAACTGAGCTCTTAAATATTAGCTGCAGTACAACAGATTCATAAAATGAGCTCGTATACATTAGCTGGGGTACAAAACACAATGTAAAAAATGAACTCTCATACATTAGCTGGGGTACAATACACAATGCAAAAACTGAGCTCTTAAATATTAGCTGGGGTACAACAGATTCAAAAAATGAGCTCGTATACATTAGCTGGGGTACAATACACAATGCAAAAATGAGCTTGTATACATTAGCTGGGGTACAATACACAATGCAAAAAATGAGCTCTTATACATTAGCTGGGGTACAATACACAATGCAAAAATGAGCTTGTATACATTACCTGGGATACAATACACAATGCAAAAACGGAGCTCTTAAATATTAGCTGCGGTACAACAGATTCAAAAAATGAGCTCGTATACATTAGCTGCGGTACAATACACAATTCAAAAAATGAGCTCTTACACATTAGCTGGGGTACAATACATAATGCAAAAGATGAGCTCTTAAACATTACCTGTGATACAACACATGCAAAAACTGAGCTTGTAAATATTAGCTGCGGTATAGAAAAACTGAGCACGTATACATTAGCTGGGGTACAATACACGATGCAAAAACGGAGCTCTTAAATATTAGCTGGGGTACAATACACAATGAAAAAAAATGAGCTCCTATACATTAGCTGGGGTATAATACATCCTCTACCTTCACAGCTTTCAACTTGGTTGGAACACGTTGGCTGGAACACTTTGGCTGGAACACCTGGGCTGGAACACCTGGGCTGGAACACACTTGACATGAGTAGTACATTAGCTTTAACACATTAGCTGTAACACATAAGACCTAATACATTAGCTGCGGTACAACAGATACAAAAAATGAGCTCGTATACATTAGCTGGGGTACAATACACAATGCAAAAAATGAGCTCTAACACATTAGCTGGGGTACAATACATAATGCAAAAGATGAGCTCTTAAACATTACCTGTGATACAACACATGCAAAAACAGAGCTTGTAAATATTAGCTGCGGTATAGAAAAACTGAGCACGTATACATTAGCTGGGGTACAATGCACAATGCAAAAAATGAGCTTGTATACATTAGCTGGGGTACAATACACAATGCAAAAATGAGCTCTTAAACATTAGCTGCAGTACAACAGATTCAAAAAATGAGCTCGTATACATTAGCTGGGGTACAATACACAATGCAAAAAATGAGCTCGTATACATTAGCTGGGGTATAATACATCCTCTACCTGCACATCTTTCAACTTGGCTGGAAAACGTTGGCTGGAAAACGTTGGCTGGAACACTTTGGCTGGAACACCTGGGCTGGAACTCCTGGGCTGGAACACCTGGGCTGAAACACACTTGACATGAGTAGTACATTAGCTTTAACACATTAGCTGTAACACATAAGACCTAATAGATTAGCTGCGTTACAACAGATAGAAAAAATGAGCTCGTATACATTAGCTGGGGTACAATTCACAATGCAAAAAATGAGCTCGTATACATTAGCTGGGGTACAATACACAATGCAAAAAATGAGCTCGTATACATTAGCTGGGGTATAATAGACAATGCAAAAACTGAGCTCTTAAACATTAGCTGGGGTACAATACACTGCAAAAAATGAGCTCAAACATTAGCTGTGATACAACACATGCAAAAACTGAGCTTGTAAATATTAGCTGCGGTATACAAAAAATGAGCTCGTATACATTAGCTGGGGTACAATACACAAAGCAAAAAATGAGCTCGTATACATTAGCTGGGGCATAATACATCCTCTACCTGCACAGCTTTCAACTTGGCTGGAACACGTTGGCTGGAACACTTTGGCTGGAACACCTGGGCTGGAACACACTTGACATGAGTAGTACATTAGCTTTAACACATTAGCTGTAACACATACGACCTAATACATTTGCTGCAGTACAGCAGATTCAAAAAATGAGCTCGTATACATTAGCTGGGGTACAATACACAATGCAAAAACGGAGCTCTTAAATATTAGCTGCAGTACAACAGATTCAAAAAATGAGCTTGTATCCATTAGCTGCGGTTCAATACAATGCAAAAAATGAACTCTTATACATTAGCTGGGGTACAATCCACAATGCAAAAAGTGAGCTCTTAAATATTAGCTGCAGTACAACAGATTCAAAAAAATGAGCTTGTATACATTAGCTGCGGTTCAATACAATGCAAAAAATGAACTCTTATACATTAGCTGGGGTACAATCCACAATGCAAAAACTGAGCTCTTAAATATTAGCTGCGGTACAACAGATTCAAAAAATGAGCTCGTATACATTAGCTGGGGTACAATACACAATGCAAAAAATGAGCTTGTATACATTAGCTGGGGTACAATCCACAATACAAAAACTGAGCTCTTAAATATTAGCTGCGGTACAACATTTTCAAAAAATGAGCTCGTATACATTAGCAACGGTAATATAGACAATGCAAAAAATGAGCTCTTATACATTAGCTGGGGTACAATACACTTCAAAAAATGAGCTCAAACATTAGCTGTGATACAACACATGCAAAAACTGAGCTTGTAAATATTAGCTGCGGTATACAAAAGATGAGCTCGTATACATTAGCTGCGGTTCAATACACAATGCAAAAAATGAACTCTTATACATTAGCTGGGGTACAATACACAATGCAAAAAATGAGCTCTTAAACATTAGCTGGGGTACAATACACAATGCAAAAACTGAGCTCTTAAATATTAGCTGCAGTACAACAGATTCAAAAAATGAGCTCGTATACATTAGCTGGGGTACAATACACAATGCAAAAAATGAGCTCGTATACATTAGCTGGGGTATAATACATCCTCTACCTGCACAGCTTTCGATTTCGCTGGAACACGGCTGGAACACTTTGGCTGGAACACCTGGGCTGGAACACACTTGACATGAGTAGTACATTAGCTTTAACACATTAGCTGTAACACATGAGACCTAATACATTAGCTGCAGTACAACAGATTCAAAAAATGAGCTCGTATACATTAGCTGGGGTACAATGCACAATGCAAAAAATGAGCTCAAACATTAGCTGTGATACAACACGTGCAAAAACTGTGCTTTTAAATATTAGCTACGGTATACAAAAAAATGAGCTCGTATACATTAGCTGGGGTAAAATAGACAATGAAAAAACTGAGCTCTTAAATATTACCTGCGGTTCAACAGATTCAAAAAATGAGCTCGTATACATTAGCTGCGGTTCAATACACAATGCAAAAAATGAACTCTTATACATTAGCTGGGGTACAATACACAATGCAAAAAATGAGCTCTTAAACATTAGCTGGGGTACAATACACAATGCAAAAACGGAGCTCTTAAATATTAGCTGCAGTACAACAGATTCAAAAAATGAGCTCGCATACATTAGCTGGGGTACAATACACAATGCAAAAAATGAGCTCGTATACATTAGCTGGGGTATAATACATCCTCTACCTGCACAGCTTTCAACTTGGCTGGAACACGTTGGCTGGAACACTTTGGCTGGAACACCTGGGCTGGAACACCTGGGCTGGAACACCTGGGCTGGAACACAATTGACATGAGTAGTACATTAGCTTTTACACATTAGCTGTAACACATGAGACCTAATACAATAGCTGCAGTACAACAGATTCAAAAAATGAGCTCGTATACATTAGCTGGGGTACAATGCACAATGCAAAAAATGAGCTTGTATACATTAGCTGGGGTACAATACACAATGCAAAAACGGAGCTCTTAAATATTAGCTGCAGTACAACATTTTCAAAAAATGAGCTCTTATACATTAGCTGGGGTACAATACACTGCAAAAAATGAGCTCAAACATTAGCTGTGATACAACACATGCAAAAACTGAGCTTGTAAATATTAGCTGCGGTATACAAAAAATGAGCTCGTATACATTAGCTGGGGTATAATACATCCTCTACCTGCACATCTTTCAACTTGGCTGGAACACGTTGGCTGGAACACTTTGGCTGGAACACCTGGGCTGGAACACCTGGGCTGAAACACACTTGACATGAGTAGTACATTAGCTTTAACACATTAGTTGTAACATATGAGACCTAATACATTAGCTGCAGTACAACAGATTCAAAAAATGAGCTCGTATACATTAGCTGGGGTACAATGCACAATGCAAAAAATGAGCTCGTATACATTAGCTGGGGTACAATACACAATGCAAAAAATGAGCTCAAACATTAGCTGGGGTACAATACACAATGCAAAAACTGAGCTCTTAAACATTAGCTGGGGTACAATACACTGCAAAAAATGAGCTCAAACATTAGCTGTGATTCAACACATGCAAAAACTGAGCTTGTAAATATTAACTGCGGTATACAAAAAATGAGCTCTTAAACATTAGCTGGGGTACAATACACAATGCAAAAACTGAGCTCTTAAATATTAGCTGCAGTACAACAGATTCATAAAATGAGCTCGTATACATTAGCTGGGGTACAAAACACAATGTAAAAAATGAACTCTCATACATTAGCTGGGGTACAATACACAATGCAAAAACTGAGCTCTTAAATATTAGCTGGGGTACAACAGATTCAAAAAATGAGCTCGTATACATTAGCTGGGGTACAATACACAATGCAAAAATGAGCTTGTATACATTAGCTGGGGTACAATACACAATGCAAAAAATGAGCTCTTATACATTAGCTGGGGTACAATACACAATGCAAAAATGAGCTTGTATACATTACCTGGGATACAATACACAATGCAAAAACGGAGCTCTTAAATATTAGCTGCGGTACAACAGATTCAAAAAATGAGCTCGTATACATTAGCTGCGGTACAATACACAATTCAAAAAATGAGCTCTTACACATTAGCTGGGGTACAATACATAATGCAAAAGATGAGCTCTTAAACATTACCTGTGATACAACACATGCAAAAACTGAGCTTGTAAATATTAGCTGCGGTATAGAAAAACTGAGCACGTATACATTAGCTGGGGTACAATACACGATGCAAAAACGGAGCTCTTAAATATTAGCTGGGGTACAATACACAATGAAAAAAAATGAGCTCCTATACATTAGCTGGGGTATAATACATCCTCTACCTTCACAGCTTTCAACTTGGTTGGAACACGTTGGCTGGAACACTTTGGCTGGAACACCTGGGCTGGAACACCTGGGCTGGAACACACTTGACATGAGTAGTACATTAGCTTTAACACATTAGCTGTAACACATAAGACCTAATACATTAGCTGCGGTACAACAGATACAAAAAATGAGCTCGTATACATTAGCTGGGGTACAATACACAATGCAAAAAATGAGCTCTAACACATTAGCTGGGGTACAATACATAATGCAAAAGATGAGCTCTTAAACATTACCTGTGATACAACACATGCAAAAACAGAGCTTGTAAATATTAGCTGCGGTATAGAAAAACTGAGCACGTATACATTAGCTGGGGTACAATGCACAATGCAAAAAATGAGCTTGTATACATTAGCTGGGGTACAATACACAATGCAAAAATGAGCTCTTAAACATTAGCTGCAGTACAACAGATTCAAAAAATGAGCTCGTATACATTAGCTGGGGTACAATACACAATGCAAAAAATGAGCTCGTATACATTAGCTGGGGTATAATACATCCTCTACCTGCACATCTTTCAACTTGGCTGGAAAACGTTGGCTGGAAAACGTTGGCTGGAACACTTTGGCTGGAACACCTGGGCTGGAACTCCTGGGCTGGAACACCTGGGCTGAAACACACTTGACATGAGTAGTACATTAGCTTTAACACATTAGCTGTAACACATAAGACCTAATAGATTAGCTGCGTTACAACAGATAGAAAAAATGAGCTCGTATACATTAGCTGGGGTACAATTCACAATGCAAAAAATGAGCTCGTATACATTAGCTGGGGTACAATACACAATGCAAAAAATGAGCTCGTATACATTAGCTGGGGTATAATAGACAATGCAAAAACTGAGCTCTTAAACATTAGCTGGGGTACAATACACTGCAAAAAATGAGCTCAAACATTAGCTGTGATACAACACATGCAAAAACTGAGCTTGTAAATATTAGCTGCGGTATACAAAAAATGAGCTCGTATACATTAGCTGGGGTACAATACACAAAGCAAAAAATGAGCTCGTATACATTAGCTGGGGCATAATACATCCTCTACCTGCACAGCTTTCAACTTGGCTGGAACACGTTGGCTGGAACACTTTGGCTGGAACACCTGGGCTGGAACACACTTGACATGAGTAGTACATTAGCTTTAACACATTAGCTGTAACACATACGACCTAATACATTTGCTGCAGTACAGCAGATTCAAAAAATGAGCTCGTATACATTAGCTGGGGTACAATACACAATGCAAAAACGGAGCTCTTAAATATTAGCTGCAGTACAACAGATTCAAAAAATGAGCTTGTATCCATTAGCTGCGGTTCAATACAATGCAAAAAATGAACTCTTATACATTAGCTGGGGTACAATCCACAATGCAAAAAGTGAGCTCTTAAATATTAGCTGCAGTACAACAGATTCAAAAAAATGAGCTTGTATACATTAGCTGCGGTTCAATACAATGCAAAAAATGAACTCTTATACATTAGCTGGGGTACAATCCACAATGCAAAAACTGAGCTCTTAAATATTAGCTGCGGTACAACAGATTCAAAAAATGAGCTCGTATACATTAGCTGGGGTACAATACACAATGCAAAAAATGAGCTTGTATACATTAGCTGGGGTACAATCCACAATACAAAAACTGAGCTCTTAAATATTAGCTGCGGTACAACATTTTCAAAAAATGAGCTCGTATACATTAGCAACGGTAATATAGACAATGCAAAAAATGAGCTCTTATACATTAGCTGGGGTACAATACACTTCAAAAAATGAGCTCAAACATTAGCTGTGATACAACACATGCAAAAACTGAGCTTGTAAATATTAGCTGCGGTATACAAAAGATGAGCTCGTATACATTAGCTGCGGTTCAATACACAATGCAAAAAATGAACTCTTATACATTAGCTGGGGTACAATACACAATGCAAAAAATGAGCTCTTAAACATTAGCTGGGGTACAATACACAATGCAAAAACTGAGCTCTTAAATATTAGCTGCAGTACAACAGATTCAAAAAATGAGCTCGTATACATTAGCTGGGGTACAATACACAATGCAAAAAATGAGCTCGTATACATTAGCTGGGGTATAATACATCCTCTACCTGCACAGCTTTCGATTTCGCTGGAACACGGCTGGAACACTTTGGCTGGAACACCTGGGCTGGAACACACTTGACATGAGTAGTACATTAGCTTTAACACATTAGCTGTAACACATGAGACCTAATACATTAGCTGCAGTACAACAGATTCAAAAAATGAGCTCGTATACATTAGCTGGGGTACAATGCACAATGCAAAAAATGAGCTCAAACATTAGCTGTGATACAACACGTGCAAAAAACTGTGCTTTTAAATATTAGCTACGGTATACAAAAAAATGAGCTCGTATACATTAGCTGGGGTAAAATAGACAATGAAAAAAACTGAGCTCTTAAATATTACCTGCGGTTTCAACAGATTCAAAAAATGAGCTCGTATACATTAGCTGCGGTTCAATACACAATGCAAAAAAATGAACTCTTAGTACATTAGCTGGGGTACAATTACACATGCAAAAATGAGCTCTTACACATTAGCTGTACAATCACAATGAGAGCTCTTAATATTAGCTGCAGTACAACAGATTCAAAAATTGAGCTCGTATACTTAGCTGGGTACAATACACAATGCAAAAATGAGCTCGTATACATTAGCTGGGTATAATCACACCTGCACACTTGCAACTGGTGAACATTAGCTGGAACACTTTGGCTGGAACATTGCTGGGGTAAATAATAGACAATGGAACAAAACTGAGCACGTAAGACCTAATACATTAGCTGCGGTAACAGATACAAAAAATGAGCTCGTATACATTAGCTGCGGTTCAATACACAATGCAAAAAATGAACTCTTATACATTAGCTGGGGTACAATACACAATGCAAAAAATGAGCTCTTAAACATTAGCTGGGGTACAATACACAATGCAAAAACTGAGCTCTTAAATATTAGCTGCGGTACAACAGATTCAAAAAATGAGCTCGTATACATTAGCTGGGGTACAATACACAATGCAAAAAATGAGCTCGTATACATTAGCTGGGGTATAATACATCCTCTACCTGCACAGCTTTAAACTTGGCTGGAACAAGTTGGCTGGAACTCTTTGGCTGGAACACCTGGGCTGGAACACCTGGGCTGGAACACAATTGACATGAGTAGTACATTAGCTTTAACACATTAGCTGTAACACATGAGACCTAATACATTAGCTGCAGTACAACAGATTCAAAAAATGAGCTCGTATACATTAGCTGGGGTACAATACACAATGCAAAAACTGAGCTTGTATACATTAGCTGCGGTACAACATTTTCAAAAAATGAGCTCGTATACATTAGCTGCGGTAATATACACAATGTAAAAACTGAGCTCTTAAATGTTAGCTGGGGTACAACATTTTCAAAAAATGAGCTTGTATACATTAGCTGCGGTAATATAGACAATGCAAAAAATGAGCTCTTATACATTAGCTGGGGTACAATACACTGCAAAAAATGAGCTCAAACATTAGCTGTGATACAACACATGCAAAAACTGAGCTTGTAAATATTAGCTGCGGTATACAAAAAATGAGCTCGTATACATTAGCTGGGGTAGAATACACAATGCAAAAAATGAGCTCTTAAACATTAGCTGGGGTACAATACACAATGCAAAAGATGAGCTCTTAAACATTACCTGTGATACAACACATGCAAAAACTGAGCTCTTAAATATTAGCTGCGGTACAACAGATTCAAAAAATGAGCTCGTATACATTAGCTGGGGTACAATACACAATGCAAAAAATGAGCTCTGATACATTAGCTGGGGTACAATAGACAATGAAAAAACTGAGCTCTTAAATATTAGCTGCGGTTCAACAGATTCAAAAAATGAGCTCGTATACATTAGCTGCGGTTCAATACACAATGCAAAAACTGAGCTCTTAAATATTAGCTGCGGTACGACAGATTCAAAAAATGAGCTCGTACACATTAGCTGGGGTACAATACACAATGCAAAAAATGAGCTCGTACACATTAGCGGGGGTACAATACACAATGCAAAAAATGAGCTCAAACATTAGCTGTGATACAACACGTGCAAAAACTGTGCTTTTAAATATTAGCTACGGTATACAAAAAAATGAGCTCGTATACATTAGCTGGGGTAGAATACACAATGCAAAAAATGAGCTCGTATACATTAGCTGGGGTATAATACATCCTCTACCTTCACAGCTTTCAACTTGGTTGGAACACTTTGGCTGGAACACTTTGGCTGGAACACCTGGGCTGGAACACACTTGACATGAGTAGTACATTAGCTTTAACACATTAGCTGTAACACATGAGACCTAATACATTAGCTGCGGTACGACAGATTCAAAAAATGAGCTCGTACACATTAGCTGGGGTACAATACACAATGCAAAAAATGAGCTCGTATACATTAGCTGGGGTATAATACATCCTCTACCTGCACATCTTTCAACTTGGCTGGAAAACGTTGGCTGGAACACTTTGGCTGGAACACCTGGGCTGGAACACCTGGGCTGAAACACACTTGACATGAGTAGTACATTAGCTTTAACACATTAGCTCTAACACATAAGACCTAATAGATTAGCTGCGGTACAACAGATAGAAAAAATGAGCTCGTATACATTAGCTGGGGTACAATACACAATGCAAAAAATGAGCTCGTATACATTAGCTGGGGTACAATAGACAATGCAAAAACTGAGCTCTTAAACATTAGCTGGGGTACAATACACTGCAAAAAATGAGCTCAAACATTAGCTGTGATACAATACATGCAAAAACTGAGCTTGTAAATATTAGCTGCGGTATACAAAAAATGAGCTCGTATACATTAGCTGGGGTACAATACACAATGCAAAAAATGAGCTCGTATACATTAGCTGGGGTACAATGCACAATGCAAAAAATGAGCTTGTATACATTAGCTGGGGTACAATACACAATGCAAAAACGGAGCTCTTAAATATTAGCTGCAGTACAACAGATTCAAAAAATGAGCTCGTATACATTAGCTGGGGTACAATACACAATGCAAAAAATGAGCTCTTAAACATTAGCTGGGGTACAATACACAATGCAAAAACGGAGCTCTTAAATATTAGCTGCAGTACAACAGATTCAAAAAATGAGCTCGTATACATTAGCTGGGGTACAATACACAATGCAAAAAATGAGCTCTTAAACATTAGCTGGGGTACAATACACAATGCAAAAACTGAGCTCTTAAATATTAGCTGCGGTACAACAGATTCAAAAAATGAGCTCGTATACATTAGCTGGGGTACAATACACAATGCAAAAAACGAGCTCGTATACATTAGCTGGGGTATAATACATCCTCTACCTGCACAGCTTTAAACTTGGCTGGAACAAGTTGGCTGGAACTCTTTGGCTGGAACACCTGGGCTGGAACACCTGGGCTGGAACACACTTGACATGAGTAGTACATTAGCTTTAACACATTAGCTGTAACACATAAGACCTAATAGATTAGCTGCGGTACAACAGATAGAAAAAATGAGCTCGTATACATTAGCTGGGGTACAATACACAATGCAAAAATGAGCTTGTATACATTAGCTGCGGTACAACATTTTCAAAAAATGAGCTCGTATAAATCAGCTGCGGTAATATACACAATGTAAAAACTGAGCTCTTAAATGTTAGCTGGGGTACAACATTTTCAAAAAATGAGCTTGTATACATTAGCTGCGGTAATATAGACAATGCAAAAAATGAGCTCTTATACATTAGCTGGGGTACAATACACTGCAAAAAATGAGCTCAAACATTAGCTGTGATACAACACATGCAAAAACTGAGCTTGTAAATATTAGCTGCGGTATACAAAAAATGAGCTCGTATACATTAGCTGGGGTACAATACACAATGCAAAAATGCGCTTGTATACATTAGCTGGGGTACAATCCACAATGCAAAAACTGAGCTCTTAAATATTAGCTGTGGTACAACAGATTCAAAAAATGAGCTCAAACATTAGCTGTGATACAACACGTGCAAAAACTGAGCTTGTAAATATTAGCTGCGGTACAACAGATTCAAAAAATGAGCTCGTATACATTAGCTGGGGTAGAATACACAATGCAAAAAATGAGCTCTTAAACATTAGCTGGGGTACAATACACAATGCAAAAGATGAGCTCTTAAACATTACCTGTGATACAACACATGCAAAAACTGAGCTCTTAAATATTAGCTGCGGTACAACAGATTCAAAAAATGAGCTCGTATACATTAGCTGGGGTACAATACACAATGCAAAAAATGAGCTCTTACACATTAGCTGGGGTACAATACACAATGCAAAAAATGAGCTCTGATACATTAGCTGGGGTACAATAGACAATGAAAAAACTGAGCTCTTAAATATTAGCTGCGGTTCAACAGATTCAAAAAATGAGCTCGTATACATTAGCTGCGGTTCAATACACAATGCAAAAACTGAGCTCTTAAATATTAGCTGCGGTACGACAGATTCAAAAAATGAGCTCGTACACATTAGCTGGGGTACAATACACAATGCAAAAACTGAGCTCTTAAATATTAGCTGCGGTACGACAGATTCAAAAAATGAGCTCGTACACATTAGCTGGGGTACAATACACAATGCAAAAAATGAGCTCGTACACATTAGCGGGGGTACAATACACAATGCAAAAAATGAGCTCAAACATTAGCTGTGATACAACACGTGCAAAAACTGTGCTTTTAAATATTAGCTACGGTATACAAAAAAATGAGCTCGTATACATTAGCTGGGGTAGAATACACAATGCAAAAAATGAGCTCGTATACATTAGCTGGGGTATAATACATCCTCTACCTTCACAGCTTTCAACTTGGTTGGAACACTTTGGCTGGAACACTTTGGCTGGAACACCTGGGCTGGAACACACTTGACATGAGTAGTACATTAGCTTTAACACATTAGCTGTAACACATGAGACCTAATACATTAGCTGCGGTACGACAGATTCAAAAAATGAGCTCGTACACATTAGCTGGGGTACAATACACAATGCAAAAAATGAGCTCGTATACATTAGCTGGGGTATAATACATCCTCTACCTGCACATCTTTCAACTTGGCTGGAAAACGTTGGCTGGAACACTTTGGCTGGAACACCTGGGCTGAAACACACTTGACATGAGTAGTACATTAGCTTTAACACATTAGCTCTAACACATAAGACCTAATAGATTAGCTGCGGTACAACAGATAGAAAAAATGAGCTCGTATACATTAGCTGGGGTACAATACACAATGCAAAAAATGAGCTCGTATACATTAGCTGGGGTACAATAGACAATGCAAAAACTGAGCTCTTAAACATTAGCTGGGGTACAATACACTGCAAAAAATGAGCTCAAACATTAGCTGTGATACAATACATGCAAAAACTGAGCTTGTAAATATTAGCTGCGGTATACAAAAAATGAGCTCGTATACATTAGCTGGGGTACAATACACAATGCAAAAAATGAGCTCGTATACATTAGCTGGGGTACAATGCACAATGCAAAAAATGAGCTTGTATACATTAGCTGGGGTACAATACACAATGCAAAAACGGAGCTCTTAAATATTAGCTGCAGTACAACAGATTCAAAAAATGAGCTCGTATACATTAGCTGGGGTACAATACACAATGCAAAAAATGAGCTCGTATACATTAGCTGGGGTATAATACATCCTCTACCTGCACAGCTTTCAACTTGGCTGGAACACCTGGGCTGGAACACACTTGACATGAGTAGTACATTAGTTTTAACACAGCTGTAACACATGAGACCTAATACATTAGCTGCAGTACAACAGATTCAAAAAATGAGCTCGTATACATTAGCTGGGGTACAATACACAATGCAAAAAATGAGCTCTTAAACATTAGCTGGGGTACAATACACAATGCAAAAACGGAGCTCTTAAATATTAGCTGCAGTACAACAGATTCAAAAAATGAGCTCGTATACATTAGCTGGGGTACAATACACAATGCAAAAAATGAGCTCATATACATTAGCTGGGGTACAATCCACAATGCAAAAACTGAGCTCTTAAATATTAGCTGCGGCACAACAGATTCAAAAAATGAGCTCGTATACATTAGCTGGGGTACAATACACAATGCAAAAAATGAGCTCAAACATTAGCTGTGATACAACACGTGCAAAAACTGTGCTTTTAAATATTAGCTACGGTATACAAAAAAATGAGCTCGTATACATTAGCTGGGGTAGAATACACAATGCAAAAAATGAGCTCGTATACATTAGCTGGGGTATAATACATCCTCTACCTTCACAGCTTTCAACTTGGTTGGAACACTTTGGCTGGAACACTTTGGCTGGAACACCTGGGCTGGAACACACTTGACATGAGTAGTACATTAGCTTTAACACATTAGCTGTAACACATGAGACCTAATACATTAGCTGCGGTACAACAGATACAAAAAATGAGCTCGTATACATTAGCTGGGGTACAATACACAATGCAAAAAATGAGCTCTTAAATATTAGCTGCGGTACAACAGATTCAAAAAATGAGCTCGTATACATTAGCTGGGGTACAATACACAATGCAAAAAATGAGCTTGTATACATTAGCTGGGGTACAATACACAATGCAAAAAATGAGCTCGTACACATTAGCGGGGGTACAATACACAATGCAAAAAATGAGCTCAAACATTAGCTGTGATACAACACGTGCAAAAACTGTGCTTTTAAATATTAGCTACGGTATACAAAAAAATGAGCTCGTATACATTAGCTGGGGTAGAATACACAATGCAAAAAATGAGCTCGTATACATTAGCTGGGGTATAATACATCCTCTACCTTCACAGCTTTCAACTTGGTTGGAACACTTTGGCTGGAACACTTTGGCTGGAACACCTGGGCTGGAACACACTTGACATGAGTAGTACATTAGCTTTAACACATTAGCTGTAACACATGAGACCTAATACATTAGCTGCGGTACGACAGATTCAAAAAATGAGCTCGTAAACATTAGCTGGGGTACAATACACAATGCAAAAAATGAGCTCGTATACATTAGCTGGGGTATAATACATCCTCTACCTGCACATCTTTCAACTTGGCTGGAAAACGTTGGCTGGAACACTTTGGCTGGAACACCTGGGCTGGAACACCTGGGCTGAAACACACTTGACATGAGTAGTACATTAGCTTTAACACATTAGCTCTAACACATAAGACCTAATAGATTAGCTGCGGTACAACAGATAGAAAAAATGAGCTCGTATACATT